>NW_022696227.1:157518-167330 GCF_011630105.1 Anneissia japonica
CATTAAAGCACCACACTACAGCTGCTGTACTATAGAATAGTTAGGCCTTTGTTTTATCACTCCATTGTGTTCTATTTTAATGATGGCAATAAGGCCACAAAAAAAAAAAGATAAAAAAAAATAAATACAACTGACAGTGACAGACGATTATGAATTATTTTTTTTTCAAAATGTAGAGGTACGGTATTATAATGCATAAATTTCTTTTTCTTTTTTTTTTTCGGTCAAATGGCAGTCACCACCAGATGGAGCTTCAATTTTATATTTTATAAATTTATGATAAGTGTGTCTCCAAAATGCAATAAAAGATCATGGTATTTTTTAAATTTTAGAATAATGTATGTCATGTAATGTATTTATATTTTTTAGTGAATCTGAGTTTATAAAGTTCTACGGTAATGTTTCTACTAGTATTGATTGTTCGAATTATGTAATGTCACAGAAAATAATGGCCATTATTGTGGTGCAGTTGTAAAACTTGACCAACATGGTGCTTGGATATCTACAAACCCCTCTTTTCAATTCTATAATATTCTCTGTGATTCTACTTGCATTTATATTGATATACAGTGGTAATTCATTTTCAATTTTCAGTTTCGGGGTACAGTAATTATGTAAGACAACTAAAAAGAATTTTATGAAGTTGCTACAGTAGCAATAGGGAAGACGGAAATTTATTTTTGGATTGCCAGGCAGTAAGCTAACATGTTAAGGATACATATTGGAAGTTAGAAATCTACTACAGGCAGTTACACCAGTATGGCATCCACAGCCTCAGATCAAAGCAAGGTAAGAAAGAAACAATGTATGGTGCACTTTTAATGCTTTTATATCTTTAAGATTCTTTGGCAGGCCTGTAACCAGGTTCATGGGAATGGGGTTTCTTATAGGCCAAGTTTAACTAAGAACTGTTTTCTTTAATAAGCAAAGCTATGATAAAATGCTAACAGTACAGAAAAACTGGTCAAAAACAGGGGAGTTCAGCCAAACCCCAAAATCTCCCCCTCCCTCCCCAATCTGGTTAGGGGCCTGTTTGGTACATAAGGAGTAAACCTGTGTGTGTTGCTAATTATCTAAATGAGTATGAAAATATTGATTAATAAAGGGTATATTTCAATTATACATGGCTATGATATTAAAATGAATAATTGATGATGTTTATACCAGTATGCACCGTAGCATGTACTTGTTTTCAATTTCTAGTGTTGCATGAAGACCCTGGATTATTCATTCAGGTGGTGCTTGTGTATGTGATTCATATCATAGACATATGCTATAGACATTATTAAAGGTGTTTACACAATTAAACACCTCAATTACTCAAACTATTGAGTTCACACATTAATTATGCACTTTAGTCAATAAGTTCAGTGATACTGTAAGTCCATTAAATATGCTGTCTACATTTTAGACCAATAAAAATATTATTTTGACTTTGTTTTTTTATTAACTGTTAAATGCGCATGTAAATTATTTGTTTTCAATTGAAAATGAGAATGGAAAAATTGTTCTCAATTGATGGATCAAAAAGTAAGTAACTGTTTTCAGCATTAAACTTTGAAATTATATAAGGCAAGCTGTAACACCTCCTATCCTTCAGATGAAGTCAATACAAATTTCACTGAAATCTCATCAATGTTACTTGAATACAAGTAAAAGTTTCTTCCCTGAAGCGTGTTCTTATGAATGAATGAACACATAAAAATGTGCGTGTTATATTTCAGTTAACCTGTTAAGAAAGCACAGCTTTCAGAATGAGACACAGTCCTTCTGTGTAATTTTGAAGTAAAACTTGAAACTTGAAACTTAGTAAGATTATATGAGAGTTTTGTTTTGGTTTTGTTTTTACATTTTTCTGTTGTGCTAAAGAAATGTGAAAACAAATCAGTAGTTTATAAGATGCAAGATTTGCAGTGTTAAAATATTTGTCAATATAGTAAATGACCAGATTCTAGTTGTTTGTGCATGTGAATTCACCAAAACATTGCTGTGATGTAATACAATATTATAGGCAGTTTGGTATTCATAGATTCTTGGAAGGGAAATTCATTGATTGTCACTATAAAAACATACTTAAAAACCAGCATAGTTAATTGAAACAAACCATAACAACTTTTGGACCACATTAAACATACAAGGAAATAGCACAATATACTTGTACAGTTAGTTACTGTTAGTACAGTATGCTAAATAGCCTGAAGGAGTAAAGATACTCCTTAATATATTGCAAAAGCTGTTCTGTACAGAATGTGTGATTGATGCTAAAGACCAGATTTTTCAACAGACAGTAAATCTTAAAGTGGAGTGAAGTACAGGATTTGTGGGAACTTCTGATGGCCACAGAATATCCTCTACTTGACTGATTCAGGAACGTGGAAGTGATTGCAGCTTGCTATTACCTGCAGATAAACGGAAAAATACCATATATGTGAAAAGGGATACAGCCTACAGAAATAGCACTACAGATAGCAAAACTGTAAATCTTTGTCTCAAAACTGTTTAAACTATGGAAACTACTACATGTACATTCAATAGTAGAAACTGTTTTCAGTAAGGCTTACTGTACTGTAGGTATCAGACTTATTTTTGGTCGGTGACTACGGTATGTACTTGTACTCATTCCTTTAACCTGTTCATTATTCAATTTTAATTTATTGACTTGATGACCCACCTTATTAAATTTGTTGGACATTTGTTGAGTTAAATATTTTAATTTCATAACTTATATATAGTCAATTCCTACATTCAAACCTGATTACTGTATTATTATGTGCTACTTAGATTCTTACGAATATTATCTTAACCACACACACATTCATTGAGGGCAGCATATCCTGAATGTGTAGCGTACGTCCATTATTGCATTTAACATTATCAAATGAGTGCATTTTACGCATTGGCGCCATTTTGTCCAACAAACTGGATGAATTTGTGAGTATTGCGTGCAACCGTTATTACTTAATTGAGCGGGTGATTCGTTATATTGGCACCATTGCTTTGATTGACTGTAGACTGCTCTCCAATACAATGAATGTTTAATCAATTCATAAAGTACCTAAGATACAGTAATATTGAATTATTTAAAGGCGTATTTTACATCCAGAAATTATATTAATTTGGGATGCGAGACAGTAGGTACTGGATTACCGTACTGTACTGTAACTTTTACTGTATTAGTACTTTGAAGACTATTTTTGTGCTTTTTCTCTTATCTACAGTAAGGGATGGGCACTGTAATAATACTCATGACCGACAATGGGCGACCATATGGTTGTTCATGAATCATAGAATAATTATATTACCGTACAAGTTCCTTGGATATGAATCCACCCACTTTTAACATAAAATTGGGCTGATATACATCATCGGGAATCGGGAATCTCCCGACTGATAACAAAAAAATATGGTATGGTATGGTACTTCATAATGAAGGTAAGTCAAGATTTCACTGCATGCCTAATTCAAATCCAATTTTTTATTTTCTAAAAGAATACAGTAATGTAAAAGCTGTCAAATTAGACTTTAGCCCGAGGAAAAGGGTAGTATATAAATTCTGATGTTATGTAGGGTGTGGGATTATACCTGAGAGACGTACAGTGCCAGAAGTAATAATACAATGTGTGTAAACTGGCGTCACAGATTTTGGTCAATTAAGTTTAAATGTTCTATACAGTGCTATGTAAAGTGGTTATTATAGTATATGGACTTTTTCAACCGATTACTGTACAACTCCTTAGTTTGGTAAATTAAGCTGAAATCTACTGTACAGTGCTAAAGTGGTTATATTACAGTATTGTATATAGACTTTCTCAACCGATTACTGTACAACTCCTTAGTTCATGCAATTAGCTCAAATACATTTACAATTTTGTTACTATAGTTACAGAACGTCTTTCCTGCAAATTAAATCTCAAATACACTAAATTGTGTTCACTGAATTTAAAAGTATTTTCCACAGTCATACTGTAAAGTAGTTGGAATAATGTCTGTTTTTAGTCTTTTAAAAGAAGGCATTCACAGTAAAGAACGTTAAGGTCACCTCGTCAAGTAGATTCTGGAACGCAATTTGGCCAAATCTACGTATGCAGAAAACGTAGGACGCCAGGTAGGACAGTCACGCATGAGTGATTCCGTTCTAGCGTCGCGAAAGCTCCCTGATGCCAAGAGGGCAGTGGCTACCCAATAGCACTGTGACTGCCTGTAACATGGTTTTGGATCATAAAACTGATTGCCAGACGACATTCTATGTTCATTTATTTTCATAATTGAAATTGGAAGTAATTCATAGAATTTGTAAATTTTGCTAAAACTAAACTTCCAGAAAATTTACATTGGGTTAGATAAATATAGTTTGTAGAAACATGATAATCATTCAATTTTGGTACAGTACAACATGTGCGTAGAGGCTTATACTGTATAGTAAGTCTACCAGAAATGCATGGTGCCCACAATCCTGCACTGTTTTAATACTAACAATCTTAAACCTTATTTCATGGTGTTGATACACGCGATCTTAACGCTGCATTACCTAACGTACTTATAATTTGTTGGATGCCGGAGACGCTTTTGATTTGACAGTTTCTAAACGAATCTGTCATCTTATTCAAACACACAGAAGTCATGTGATTATTGTAGCAAGTTATCTTAATTAGAACTCATTGCAATTGCCTCTTATCTCTATTGAGTAGCTTTAATAAATTCCCACTGTTTTGCCATGTCACAGAGGTCATTTGAGGACATTGACATTTTATGAAATACACACTGTGCAGTAGATAGATTTTTTTTTTAAGATGAGAAAGTACATTTTGCATTGCTAGAGTATGTAGGTCTACTGTTTACAAAATACAGCAAGAAAGATTCTTCTTATTGATGCCAGGTACAATAGTTTTGATTGAAACTAACACAAAAGTATAGTAACAACTATTGTTAGCATCTCAAGTCTATAACAACAGCGCTTCATTAAATTTCATAAATATAAAAAAGTCACCAAATAGGTTTAACATCAAAAGTTTTTGCACTAAACATAAAAAACTATAACTTTGTTCAGTGAGTTTTCACCTACTGTAGACTTCAGCCGTTAGCAGTGCAATTATTAGGAGAATGCATACAGTCATTAATGTGAGCTAAAATATTTGCCCTAACCTAGATTTGATTCCAACAATTGAGGTCAGCATTTTAGCCATTCATTTTGCAGTTACCATAAGAATACTGTTAATGAATTTCATAAACCAAGATGTACTGTACTTTTAATTCTATGCTCAACACTGTTATTTAAATAACCAAAAGGAAGTTCATCTATGTCAATAGTCCATATACAATGGTTCTACCTTTTGGCTTCCTGTTCCTATGTGTAATCTATTTTTTTCTTTTTAACACCAAATAGAGCATTATATTTATAATGATCTCATCCTATATCCTGTTTTTCAGGTATTTTTTTTTTTCATGCAGCAAGACACCCTGCCTGGTGGTGGTCATCTATGTTAACCAAATTTACCTTTTGGAAAATAATGTTTTCTCTATTCTGTATTCTTAAAAAAAAACAAACCTAAACTAGAAACATGTTCCTTTCCAGACTAAAGCTTATTGTACATCATCCTGTTTTTATAATGACTGTTTTCATACAACTACCAGACTTATATGATGTCATGTTTGTTTGATAACAACAATTTCTCCCATGTCATTCGTCTTCATTCCAGCAGCGTCGTATCCTTTGTTTTCCTAATTACTTAAAAGCTCACAAAGACAGATTTATATCGGATTTATTGGGCAATGTTATAACGCATATGAGCAAGCCATTTGAAAGAGAATCCAGGAAGTAATATTAAGCCCGTAGGACATTATGCTACGGAGATGGGATGCATCCTCAGTTGTTCTTGAGTCTCGGTGGTGTGATGACCCAGCCTTTGTTGAGTTCTATTGAGGCGTAGCAGAACATGGTATAACCATGTGCAAGTTGATATTTACTAGTTTCTCGAGGTATTTTGGTGCACAATATCACCAGGATCTTATTAATTGACTTCAGAGGTGAAACTTGGATTATTACTGTATATGGACTGATTCAGAGATTTGCTTGTATACAGGGTAAGCAGAATAAAGCTAATAGGTTAAAGGCCTTTGTTGTCCATCTACAAACAATTACTAGTTTGGCATTATTAACCCTACTGTAGAGTTCGTCTTCGGGGACAAGACTTACTGTAGGGTTATGTATGCATCCTTATTGTTCAATGCTTTGAGTTCACTTAAATAAAACACCATGTACAGCATTTTGCCTTGTAAACCATTTCAAAGGGAACAATTTATCACAAAATAAGTTCCCAAGTGGATGATAAAAACTCATAGTTACAGTAGTATTCTTTTTTTTATTCAATTTGATTTATAGTGTTACAGATTCAGGCACCTCTTCTGCTATTTTTATATACTAATTTTTTTTTTATTAGGAAACCAAACAAAGAGTTTAATTCAGAACAAGAACAGATTTCTTAACAGATGTTTGCTAGTATTTGGTACACAGCATTCTGATTCTAATCTTAGTTCCTGTTTCATTCCCAAAAAAACAAATTTAAACAGTTACGGTAATTGCTCTTTTAACATACTTGTTATCATTTTCCAGTGAGACAGATTAATACAATTTAGTTTTCTCTGATATGAAATACATTTTTTTTTATACTAACAACATCCCGAAATCAAAGGTTAATGGGAAAAAAATGCATACTGTTTATTCGTTTGATTTCCGGGTCCCAAACTTAGGAACTCTCAGTGCACCATCTCATTTAGTAAATGTCAATTCCAGCACATTTTCTTCTATTCCGGCTTAAAAATACTTAATTAAGGGTTATTAATTGTATCTTTTTCATATCTCTCTGACTTACTTTGCCACCTGTCTCGTTTAGTCAGTTTAAATCTGATTTGTATTGTTTTGCCTCACTGGTCTTCTGTTGATTTTTGTCTTGCATTCTCCCTGGTTTTGGGGTGAGGGTATTGCAATGAGCTCCGGTTCTGTCTGTCCGTGACGTTTGTGTTTGTCCTTTCGGGAGTATAACTGAAAAACTATTTTACCGTTTAACGTCAAAATCTTACACATTGGCAATGTATCTCCGTCCTCCCCGATTTTGGTGCTCATCAGATGTAGGATGTAGATTTTAGAACGTTATTTAATTATATAGTTTTGTCGCGACTGACAGAGCCAACTCGAGCAGATCATTCGACAGTCATTTGGCTAGGCCAGACTGACTCGAGCGGATTGATTGCGGACTGACTCGTGCGTACCGACCATGTGTCAAATTCTGGCCAGTGGACTGGAGGCAGCCCAGAGGGCATGTAAGCCCGACTGATGGGCTTGCAACTTGAGGCCTATGCTAGGCCTCGTTTGGCTGATGGATTGGAGAAGTAAGATGCAGATTTTATATTTTTAACTGCTGTCCCAGTTTGTAATCTCAGATTATCTTGTTTTTCTTTATTTCAGTTTCCCCAACATAAGATTTGTTTGCAGGTACTTATCTTTTTGGGGGTTTGCCTTCTTTCTGTTTTTGCATTTTTGACTATTACAGATATTATTAAACTAATCATTTTCTGGTAAATTTATGCAAAAAGGAAGTGAATAAATGTTAAATTGAATTGAATTAAATATTTATGTACACCATTTATTATAGGACCTCTACATCTTTTTACAGATTTTGTAGACTTTATAAAAATGTACTGCGTTGAATGATGTTTTAACCTTCTACTTCACTGCCTATAAACATTTAATTGAAATTCCTTATTAGTTAATTGGTTTGGTCGTGTTACTCACATTTTGAAATTCTCAAAAATCATATTTTCATTAATGTTATAAATAACTAGAACGTTGGTGGTCGAGTGATATGTTTCTTGACTGTTTTAATTGAACCAATTTCCACATAACCAAAGAACAGGATCTTAACATTCACAAGGAAACGGATTTCTATTTTGAGCTGGACTCAAACTTGAGGCCCATCATGACCCGTCACAGCATGTGCGAGTGAGCAGGGTAGTAATAGTTGCAAAAGCCTAGATTTTTAATCTGTTTATTGGGCTCCCATCATCAGTTATCTTGTCAATGATTAGTTAATGTAGTATCACTAACAGTTACATTCTTAATATTCATCTTGATAAGATTTATTAATTCCCATTAAACAAATTATTTTAAGTAAAACCAGTAGGATGCAGAAATTAGCAATTTGCCACAGTCATACTACAGTATGATGTTTCACTGCATGTAGCAGTCAGATAGTTTACAAAGTTTATAGATATAGTATATGTACAAACATTATTTGGTATTGCTTTAGAATAAGTCTTATGTACCAAACACATTGAGTTTACTTTAGAAAGTATTGCAGTATTACAAACTGGTTACATTGCTAATGTACTTTTGTGACGTATGAATGTGCCATTAGCCAATACAGTAGTATACCAAATGATTAATACTTAACTCAAAGCGTCAAAGTAAATTTAATAGCACTGACAACTATATATAGGGCCACAATCATGCAGTAAAGTTCATAAAGGGACAGAACAGGGAACACAGGGAATGAGACTGCAGAGAGTACAGTAAAGCTTCAGTTTGGAATAATTTGATTTTAAAGAGTAATTTTAGCAATAAAAACTTTAAGAGGGACTAGTTATGTCTGCACCATGATAAGATCCTTATACCTAAACATTTAAACACAACAGATCTCCACAACCATATGATATCTCAACACCTTAAACATTAGCTACACATAAATATTTATAGTAAAGGTAAATATTATTTAAGGGTTAAATAACCTTAAGACCTGGTGAGTGAATGTCTCAAGAATATCTGTAGTTCAAATCTAGGGCACATATGTATGTAGTGTTTATAGTCTACCCTGACTTTCTTATTTTAATTTCTTATCTATACGTTTTAAAATTCTCAATAATGTTAAGACTTCTTAAAAGGAATTTTGATAATTTTCAATAGAATTTGCATTCTACTCTAGATTATAAGTTTTCTTTTGTGTGTACAGTACAGGTAATGTACTCACTGGGAAGAAATGAATTATAATAATTCTATTCTTATAATTTCTAATTAATATAAAGCTGGATAAACACTAGTACGGTGAATTTGTTTTTTCTGTCCCAGAGTCTGCAACATGAATTGAAATACTTAAGAAACTTGACTCTGAACATCATTCAGTATATTGTGATGTGAGCAGGACATCCATTTTTGGCCATAAGGTGATTCGGTTATTCTTTAAAGGAAGGCACATATAAAAATAAGTTACTTTTTACATAGTTTGTTGGCTGTATACTGTAAATAAAAAATGCCATGGTGAAGCAACACAGATGAATGAACTGATGATACTGTCTGTAAACAGTACAAGATATATGAAATATTCTGTACTGCAGATTATTCAATATTTTTACAAGCCGTTTCCATTATATTGTACTATTTCCATGGTGGCATTTTCCGGTGGGAATGGGGGTGGTGGATGGAAATAATATCAATATTTTAAATTTGTTTTGTTTCAGAACAACAACAATGAACAAAAATAAGCTTGTCTTTATCCAACTCAGCACACAAATTGGTGTTGTAACAGTATGACTGTAACACAGTTTCCCAACTATCTATAAACATATAGTAGGACTACTGTATAGTACTGTACAGTACCGGCCAGTTGTATTGCAAAAATCCCAACACGTTTTACCCGTTGTCGTTGCGTTGCGTTTGCGTTGAGTTGCGTTGCGTTGAAATGAACGTTGAGAGTACATTGTTTATTTAACGATGTCGTGTTCGCGTGTCAATAATTGGTGATAGTTAATTCAACGCCCTAACT
>NW_022696227.1:167598-183025 GCF_011630105.1 Anneissia japonica
TAATTAGTAGATATTGTTTGCATTATCTAAATCATGTTTTACTTTGAATATCAATGCACCAGCAAACAAACCAAGGGTTATATTTGGCTTTAGCAAAATAAAAAATTAAAAAAAAAGCCTCCCTCCCTCATCACTTTTCCTGCCCAGATAGGGTGATAAACTAATATTTTTTATAGAGCCTTATCCAACTCAGCACACAAATTGGTGTTGTTACAGTATGATTGTAACACAGTTTCCCAACTATCTATAAACATATAGTAGGACTACTGTATAGTACTGTATATTATAAAGTGATGTTCTGAAGATTTTAAAATTTTTCAGCACTTGTGTTCAAAATTAAATTTCCTACAGAGCTAGATTTCAAGTGAAATTCGAAGGATGTCTAAGTTAGAACTTGCGATGTGGTTAGTGGTAAGCACTGCTAGGTTAATGGTTAAACCAAATCAAATGAATAAAAATAGAATACAAAAAAACTACAATATTAGTAGTACATTTTGAAGATGTTTATCAAAACAAAATTTAATGAAGATAGTAATAAATACAGTATGATACAAATTATCAAATAATTAATAATCATTCTTAACAATAAATAAATATGTAATCATTAGATCACAATGGCTTGTACAGTATCCCACTTTCTTATGTTTATTATTTACAATAGACACAGTTTTTAGAAAGAATACTTTCATACTGTAGACCTCTACTCAAAACTTAGATCTTTTGAAGGAAATCTTCGAAATACAGTACAGTTTAGATAACCTTAAAATTCCTTTAATATGGTTGACTGTCGTACAATTAACATAATGATCGTAAAAAATAATGAGAATCAATGGGACACAAGACAACCAATTTTTTAATCAAAGAGGGAACTATTTAATAATGATTCCTCTAAATTTATACTTTATTTCAGGAAGTGCTACAGTTGGCATACTTATGAAAAGATGCAGTGACAACCTAAATTGATTCAAATTTACTTCAGGAAACTTGTATTTTTGTTTATTTTTGTCCAAAGGCAGACAGGATTTTGTAATACTTTAGTCAATCAGAAGTAAAAATTCAACCCTAGGAATTTTGAGGCAACTTTGTAAAGTGTTTCACTATTTGAAAAATTTACAGTGTTTGATTTTTTGCTTCTTGATTAAATTAGGCCACAAATTTAATGAACTATTCCATCCTGAACATCAACTTAGAGCCAACAAAATTTTATCTTAATTAAAACAAATACAAGATAATTTTTCTTGGTACTGTACATGATATGACTTCATTCATTTAAAACTGCATACAAGCCACTGTTTGATTCTTGGTATCTCACATGTTCCTCACCCTAACATTTTTGCTGGACAACTTTGACCTTTTACATTTAACGGTTGCATCGCTTTCCGACAGAAGAGCCACCCAAAACCATGGTGGGGCTGAAGCAGTGACGGATTTTCAGTCTGGCATAACATAAGGGGCGTATGCCCCCTCCCCCCCCACTCTATTTTTTTTGTAAAAAGATAGGTTTGAAAGCTTATCAGAAAAATTGCCAAACAAAAAATGGTAAAAATCAATCAGATACCAACTTAAGTTAATGAAGGTGCTAGAAGTTTAATGAAGATTCGCCTCTTGCACCTCTAACAGGGGAAGTTCCCTGAGAGACTCTCAGTTTGCACATTCGCTCCCCCTCTTTCTTACCAGGCTGGATCCTCCCCTAAGTAAAAAAGCTTAGTATTTCACCTGTAAATACCCTATTACTGTAGCATGGAACTTTCAGGCAAGGTACTGTATCTTGGGCTTCAAGAATTAATCTGATATTTTTGCTGACAGGTTTTACTGGGACTCCTACAGCTGGGCTAGGAGTTCAGATGGCTGTGCCCACTGATGCTGTCCCTGTTTATATGGCCTTAGTTAGGATGAGATGAAAAAGAAAAACTGAATAAGATTGTAGCTACAGTAGACAGATTGTAATATAATACTAAAAATGACCATTAAAGTTTTTATTGGAATTTACTGTAGTTCTGCATTTTCAATTTTTTGCAATCACCAGTTCTGTATTCTCAGTTTTTGTACCCCTGTAGGATGAAACTAGCCTACGCCCCTGTACATAGTTCATTGTTATGAAATACACATTGCTTTTCTTCTTGGCCCAGTTCATTTTTCTGTATTGAAAGTAGATATTCCTGATGTTTTTTAAAAATTATCATTGTTAAAACCTATGCCAACTAATTAGTTAAACCGCTACAAATAACTATCAGGATTAGGGGGAAAATTGAGTAATATTTATCAATCATGACCATAAGAATGGCCTTAGAGTCCAGAGTATGGGAAAATTCATTGGCTTATTGTTTTTCTTTTGTGGACATAGGGTAGGATTAACATTTTAAGCTGATCATAAAACAAGGATTTGTTTGAAGCTATTGTTTACATGCATACTACACTTTACCACCAGTTTCATGCATACCAGTTTAAGAAGCATTCCTGTGTGAAAAATGGTTCTTTTGATAAGTCAAATGGTAGCAGCTTTTTTTTTTATTCATGGGATATTGTAATAATGAGAGTTGTTATTATGACCGGAAGAATAGCTATGCACTCTTAAGTCAGAACGGCAGTCGACTTTTATCCGACCGTGATCTATTAAAAGACGAGACAGTCGTTGGTTTTACTCGACAGAAGTTCTTCCAAACACTATTCTTTTACAAAGAATATTTTAGTTTTTGGGAGGCAGGTCAATATTTGAGCTTAGAGGAATAAGTTTAATTTTGATGAGATGTTTAATAATAAATTGTATGTGTGATTGATTTGCTGTGATGATGATTGTCAGTAACTTTTTATCTATGAATCATTAGACGACAGGTTTAGAATCTAAAAATTGCTCAACAATGCCATAATTGTTGCTGCCTGTCAGTCATTGTAAAACTACAAAATAAGTTTAATCATAGTTCTTCACCTTGTAGCAAATGAATGGCTGATCTGAACTGCAAAGGACTCCCATTTGGAATACAATACTGTAGATTGGCTTTGAAATCTTCTAGTAAAGGCCTACTTTTACCTAGTGATTCTCGTCTAGTGTTGATTAGGTACAGGTCCTCTAAAGTTGATCACCTGTTTTGAAATTGTCTCTTCCAAGTTATTGAACTTTAAGCATTACGCAGTTATTGTACTTGGCCTCATTTGACGAGAGTTTGGTCGGCAATTGAAGGCAGTAATTTTATTAAGTGATGATTTGTCTACTGTTTAGTAGCAGTGCTCTCACCAACATCTCTGGAAAGGTTGAATGTTTGGGTGTCGGAAATTGAGAATTTGGTATTCATCCTGACTATATATTGTACAGATCTGTCAACTGTTTAGTCAAGTGTTACTGTGAGGTTTAGTTATGAATTAAAACTTATCGGCAATTCTCAGGACTTCTTTTTATCCGATTTATTTACCATCTACTGATGATGTGCAGTCCCTGGGCCTAATTTGATGTGAGCTAGTGCAAGTATGGTAAAGCTAATAATTTGATTAACGGATGATTTGTCTACAGTGTAGTGGGAGTGTTAACACCAGCATCCCTAGAAGGCTGAAGACTTCGCATACATCCTATGCCTAACGGAGTGCCTGCGTGCACGCAGTGTGACAGTGATACTGGTTTTGTTATCACGACTAGTCCTCCGTTTTGAATAAATTGACTCGATAAAGTTTTTTTTTTATAATAAAAGAATTAACATTTTGTGTTGGTGTTTATAGCTTTGAAGTAAAGTAGTGAAGTAGTCACATATTAAACTGTCATCTTTTGATTAGGATGGGATTAAAACTAACCAGTAATTCTTAGCACTTTGGTTTACGTAATTTATTTGCATGGTCTAGAAGCGCCATCATGCAAACTTGAAAATTTTCCACAAAGTTAGGCTATGTTCACACTCACGGCGTAAGGCTGGCTTAAGCCTGGCGTAGCGTACGCCTTTGTGTGTGAACTAGGCAGTGGCGTTGTTAAAGCCACTCACTACGCCACGTCCTTGGCGTTATTACCGCTACCTGCAGACCCCAGATTAGCTAACGCCACTGAGCTAACGCCAGTGATGCTTGAATGATTTGACCTCATTTTAAGAGATTGACCAATCACGATTGAAATATATTAGCTACTTTGGTCTCTTTTCTGTGCTCTCTATAAATGAAATGGTAAAGGGGTTCCTTTTCTATTGCATTTTACTTAGTTATAATGTATATGATTTATTGATTGTGTTTTGTAAGATATTTTAACCATTTAGACTGTCTATTAAAACATGCAACATCAACAATGCTAGCTGAAAAATCAAAAGTAAAATTGTTCATTTAAAATACAATAATCATATACAGTAGGCCTAAATTCACAGATTTAAAAGTTTTCATGATGCAGTGTTAAACTGAAAACTATATTCCACACCAGATAGGCCAATATTACTGCTAGTGTAACGAACGCCGTTTGTGTGAACACTTTGGAATTTTAATCCGTGGACTAGCTTACGCCTAGCGTAAGCCACGCCAGTCTTACGCCGTGTGTGTGAACATAGCCTTAGTACATATTTTAAGATAAGATCCATGGGTGGCCTACAGTAGCCATGCAAGTAGAAACAAGTCTTACTAATTTCTTTCATAGACATGTCTCTTCTTTTTATTCTTGTTTTCATATTGATGGCTTGTTGGCACACATCAAAATATGGTTTTTCAAGGAATAGTGACAACAGGAAATTATAAAAATAATTATCAAAACTTTCACTATACTATATTATATTTATTCACTACTCTCTTTCCATCTGTTGCTTTGCCTTATGAGGCTTGTAAATTATGTTATTGATTTTATTCAGATTGGTCCACCCTCTATTGTTCTACTTGTAGCCCTACAGTTTATATATGACCATATTTTTATCTTATTTATTCATCTGATACAGACCACTGTGTGGTTGGAAGCCCATGTTTTATTTAAATCTGTTAATCTGTATTAAGTTCTGTTTGTCTTATTTAATGTAAATCATCAAATCAGGTACCATACATTTAAAGGAAAATAAAGTGGTCCGACATGGGTCTGACATTGTCAGGCCGGGTCCAGGAGCTTAGAGCTCTGCTGCCTATTAAAAGAAACTGCGGCCTCCATACTGTATACTGCAGTCATACTCCCGATTTGATGAAGAACTAGTTTTTGAGGCCTCACACTGTGCTTAAATAAAGTATATAAATAATGAGATAGCAGTGTGTTTGATGTAAACCAGCAGGCAGACTTTTAGTAGGAGTCTTCATTTTGGAGCGTTATATAGTTTACTTGCTCCTCCGAGAGACAAACTTAGGGTCATGGCAAGGTTATTCCAGTAAAAAAAATTTTGAAATCTGATAAGAAAATGAGAATTGAATAAAGTAGTTATTATTTAGTTCCTGAAAACTACCTGGGTCTCCAATTTCTGCTTTATTTGCATCACCTTGGATGGAGTCCATCCACAAACAAATCCTAGTAGTAGCAGCATGGTAATGTATGTTTGTAGCTTTGTTTACAGACTATATTTACTATAAATTGGTTCTAAATTGTTGCATACAGAATATAGTATACTGTAAACTGATATGGTAGTAAGGGATGGTTCTGCATTGACTATACAGTAGAGGTCGACATGTATTACTGTAGGATGATATATCATTTTCAGCAGTGAGATCAACATGGAAGTTCAGAGGTTATTAGAAGGTGAGCAATTTGCTTGTAATTTTATATGTTGAAGGTCCCAAGTAGGTACTTGGTAAAAAATGGTATCTTTGTACCGTAAATGTTCTGGTGCAAAGTGAAATAATATTAATTATAAATATTGAAATTTAAAGGGGTCAAGGTAATAGGGGTTTTGTGTTCTTAGATTAATAAATAATACTCGAATTTACTATACAGTAGCTTTAAAAAATATTAACTTAATCTGTGTGTAATGCCAAGTGAAAGCCAGAGGCTCTCTGTACTTTTTGGACCACTGGAAGTACAGTAAGGCTTAAACATTGCAAGACCCATGTAACAGATGCAATGCTTTCTAAGCTAGACATTACTTGAAGAAGATGCACCCTATACTATAAATGTCAAAGGCTATTAATTTTTTAAAAATATGGATTGGCCATTTCCAAGATTCAAACCACTTTGTACTACCAGTATTGAAATTATACTAATTCAACTTACTCCAGTGTTCATGACCAGTGCAGTGACGCATGCCCAATAGGTCATTTTAATGAGGGTTCGTTCAGACTTTCACCAACAATAAGCAAAAGTTAATGATGATGCTCAATATGTACACTGTAGCCTAGTACCGGAGAATAAGGTTGCGTCAAGTCAATTTTTGTTGTGATGTGAAGTATGAGCATAATTTATGAGTAATATTAGAACACTGAGGTAATAATACATTTGGTGAATAATATATACTGGTTGCTAACCCTGTTCCAGTACATGGTCCAACCTGCTCACTATAAATCATCTATATAGTATAGATATATATTACATTCGCAAACTCATTGAGGCCTCTTGTATATATTAAAAATTGTTTTTTTTTTATTTTTGGTTTTTTTTTTTGTGCAGAATCATGTCTCGGATTAAATTGTCAGTAAAATTTGATAGTTTTAAAGTTGGATGTTTTCCCAGTGGCCCAATTGGATATATAGTTTTATACTGTAATAACTTGAATTTCCTTTTTAACTTTTGATATAAACTTTCACAAAACAGACAGTGATTACAATCATTTGCAACAAGAATTTTCTCCCGGAATTTAGAATTCGGAACATATGGTACAGTACCATAGTATATGATATTTATTATATTCTCTGTCTAGGTTTATCCTTCCCTGTACCCCTTCATTTATTCCAAACATCTCTTGGTATTTCATTTGACATTTACATTTTGCGTCTTGTCAACAGTAATGCTGATAAAACTACCGACAGACGGTAGGCCCCACTTGTCATTGAGTTTATCTGGCATTCATCCTTACCCTGTGTACCTACTCTACTGTATTCAAAATAGTACTGTACTTTTGTAACACCTGTTTTCATACATTTAAAAAAAAAAAATTACTGAAGGTAACAGAGCTGGTTATATTCCAATATGATTTATGTTGCAATATATGCTTTGACTTTCAATGATCAAAGGAAGAAGACGTCTATAATCACCCAAAAGTCCCAGCGACGAGACAAGCCAAAATTATCTTGATATCTAAAGCGTGTTCTCTAAAATTTCCTTTTGATCATACAGGTAAGACAGCACTGGGCTTTTCCTTGGTATCTTGGAGAATAATTTTTGCACAACGCCTTGACTGTTGAAATATCAAGCAATTAGACGTATTGTTGTCATGGTTTCAGCTTGCAACGCATGTATTGTGAAATGCATGTTATCTGTTCAATTATTTACTTAAACTGCACAAACCTCTTTATTAATATTATCATTATAAGTTAATTTTGAAAAATATTCTGACGAATATGCATAATGTCTAATCAATAGGTACAAATTAGGTAAAGTACCATATTTAGTTTAGTATGGCCATGTAATACAAAGTACAAATCAGGTACAGTAACGGTACAGTGCCGGTACAGTACCGTATTTTGTATAGTATGGCCATGTGATACTACAATATAAATTGTCTACTCTATTACTAACTTTACACGTTAGACAAATATACTACTTTATGGTCTGTATTGTACAATATATGTGTTACTGTAGCCTACACATCCAATAATCTAGCATTTCCTTTACCCATGGAAAGAATCATGTTTCGCTTAAATAGTGTGACCATGAACTTAATCAAGTGGTGGACATCTTTGTGAGTCATTCGCCTTTCCCTAATAAAAAAAAAAATATCATATCATAAATGGAGCTTGTTATAGTCTGTTATCTTGTCTTGATATGCTGTCAATAATTTAATATGACTTGCAATGTAATTTTACCTTCAAATCATCCTCTATTTCTGTCTACAGTACTTTATACAAAATAATTTAAATCTTTCTTCCTCGTTCATAATGTGATTTCAATCCCACCATTAATTTTAATTTTGGTATTGTTTAAAAAAGACAAGATCAAAATTTAATGAGAATGTACAGTTTTTATTTAAATATTTGTGGTGATTTCACGTAAATTTAAAAATTACAAATTTATTACACAATTTTGAAAGTGATTCTTAACTAGTGAATGCAATGTTGTACATGGTATTTTAAACGGGACACAAAGCTCAATGTTTTTAGTATGTGAATATTGTACTGTTGAATGTACAGTAAATGCTGTTGTTTTAGCCAGTGGTATGCCTCTAGACATTACAAAGCATTTATCTGATTATTAGTAATGGCACGCCCTAATGTTTAGTATGGGCAAATACAGTACATGCAGATAAGGCATGCTATACTATAGTATTCAAAGAAGTTTAATATAATTGACTTGCTTATAATCCAAAATTTACACTGTATAAATTGAAATCTGGACAGAAAGTGAAGTTACATTAGATGGTTAGATTGGATTGGATTTATTCAGTGTAAACATCAAGGATAGTCTACAAGAAAACTTGTTTCCAAGTGGGGTCCTTCCGTACTCTTTTCCGAAGAGTGTACTGCGTTCTTGAACGTGCACATGGGCCATAAATATACACGGCCACTTAAGCGTCTCGTCCGAAAGACGGTGCACTATTTTAACTTGTATTTCAGCCGTCCAGCTGAAACAGGAGGGGGCAGCGATGGGCATTAAGGGGGGGGGGGGGGTTTTCTACGGTTCAGTGCCCACACAGTGGCTACCACCAGATTAGTCGACCGAGCTAAGTTGTTCTCTACCTTCTAGACTAAGAGTTTACGCCATCACTTCAGGACACCAGCTTCATCTAGAATAGGCCATGTTGAGTCTGAACTGCGCATGTCCATATCAAAGTCAAAACATACTGTACACCATATACAGTACACCATATACTGTACACCATATACTGTACACCATATACAGTACACCATATACTGTACACCATATACTGTACACCATATACTGTACACCATATACTGTACACCATATACTGTACACCATATACTGTACACCATATACTGTACACCATATACAGTACACCATATACAGTACACCATATACTGTACACCATATACTGTACACCATATACTGTACACCATATACTGTACACCATATACTGTACACCATATACTGTACACCATATACAGTACACCATATACTGTACACCATATACTGTACACCATATACTGTACACCATATACTGTACACCATATACTGTACACCATATACTGTACACCATATACTGTACACCATATACTGTACACCATATACTGTACACCATATATTGTACACCATATACTGTACACCATATACTGTACACCATATACTGTACACCATATACTGTACACACAACCTAAGTTTATGTTGATTCACCTTAGATATGGTCATGTGCAATTCAAACTATGAAATGGCTTATTGAATTAGATGGTTGTCATTGTGTAGATACAGTAAGTATATTGTTGGTCAAGTCCAGTAACAAGATACAAAATCAATATATAATTATTTTTAATGTATTGTATTACATGGTTCACAATGAATATGGATTTTTAGAGTATTGTATGCTGAACATTAAGGCATGGGAAATATATGATCTGGTTCTCCTCAGAAAGTTCAAGGCCTTGGGTGGGTAACCTGTTACTACTGAATGTTAACCGAACTCTATTCTGAACACGGTGTCTCGAAAAAAGACCCCAGACCTATTCAAAATAGACCCACCTTGGGTCTTTGTTTTTTTTCGAATGCTAGGTCTCTGTTTTTGTAATCGATACCTGAAAACAAGGAACCCAGGTATATGTAAATAGAGAACTAAAAAAAGAAAGACTCACTAAAAAATTCAGAAAATGTTTTTTATTTAGTAAATAATTACATGCATAAGTCTATCTAATGTATACAGTGATGTACTTTGCTGTATTGTTTAGGCTAACTTGCAATTAATTACTAATTAAACAATATATTTTGAATATTTTACCTGCATCTCTGTTTTCTTGCGACTTGCACAGCAAGAGTTTCGAACCCCTGACCTCAAGGTTGGGAGTCCAAGCCACAACCGATGCACCAACTACTTCTATGAACGTAGATTGCGCACGGCTACGATATTTTTAGGCTATGCAGATTCATCTTCATCTCTCGCCCTAGTCTAGTGTAAATTCCTATGCAAGTTCTACTCTAGGTCCTCCAAATCGAGAGATAGGCCTAGACCTACCGTATTTTGTTGACTAATAAAATTTAACTTGTGAGGTTAACAACAAATCTCCTTTACGGTATTTCATGAATTAATTATAACTAGAGAGTTACGAACACCAACAATATTATGTCGGGGAACCGAATCTCAAGAGTAGGCCTATTGTATTTGCAGAGCCACGTGCATACGTTATGGGCGACTCAGAACGTCCATTTTCCAGTGGGGTATAAATGTTTTTAACACGAAGCGTGTTTGTTTTGTATGCAAACAACGTACATTCAATCAATAAATGTTGTTTTTATCAAAAGTAAATATGATTTAGCTTTAGTTTAGTGTAACATTCGATAGATTTGAAGAATATAAAGAATTTGCTGAAGGTAGACTATGCCCAACGAGCTGATTAGGCCAAGATGTCACGGTAAAAGTGGCCGTCCTAAATAATTGTTGGCCGTCCAAAAGATGGCCAGACAGCTTGCTGGCTAAGCCTATGACGAGTATCGATTACGAAAACAGAGACCCAAGCATACAAAAACAGAGACCCAGCATTCAAGACAATCATTCTGGACGCAATCATTCCAATGACACATACACAAAAATGATGTGGTTAAAAGTGAGGTGAGTCAGTTTTTGCAGGAAAATGGACCCAAACTGGTTCAGTTGTGTTTTATTGAAAGTAAATTAATAACAAACTTTTGGATGTGGTGCGCAAATTGTATAGAGTGGTTGATGAGATCCAGACCATCTATTGCCCCATTGAATTAAAGAGGATACACTATAAAAATGTCTACCTCCAATGTTTGTAAACTTCTTTCAAACTTTTGGAACAATAACATTTTTTATTTAAAATCAATGTTCCACTTTTAAAAGGTTTATTTACAAATTTGATATAAACTTGCTATAGCCTTTGATATTAAAGTCAGAATATTTATAAAGTACCTTTTACAATCCAAAGATAGTTTTGAAGTGTTTTCAACATTCATTGAATCCCCTAAGAGACATGCAAACAGCATGTAACCTTTGGGATTTTTAAGTCATGCTAAAGTATAGTAATACGCTGTGCAGAGCAATACATTCATTGCCTTGATATCCTACCAGGTACCAATATACACTTCTGGGTGGATGCACACAAACTTCCTTGTATCTCTGTTCAGTGACAAATATCCGCCAAACTTCCATATTGCGTGAGTATGGTTTGTACATAATATTTTTAAGCTAAAAATGGAAATTATTTAAAATGTATGCCATGGCTTGCAGTGCTGTAGCTAGGATTTTCAAACAGTGCAGGACAATATCAGGGTGGACCCATTTTCTGTATAGATTCAAATAATGTGGACCTATTTTCTATTTTTATTTTTTTTAGTTTGACCAAATTTAAACCTGATTTAAATCTGGACCCATATTTCAAAAAGTGAACTCATTTTTTGCATAAATTAACATAATTTAGACACATTTTTAAAATGTGGACCCATTTGTATAAATAATGTGGAACCAATAGAAATATTGTGGGGGGTAGGGGGGCTGTCCCAACTGTCCCAAAGGCTGGCTACGGCATTCATGGTTTGTACCCCTGTGTTTACATCAGTATGTGTCCCTATTCTTTGTACAAGATCCTAAAATTTCAGGTAGTCAATTTAAGGATTTTTTGAAGTATAAAGTATACTAAATGATAAAGAAACACTGAATTTTGCCAAATGTTTGATTACTCTGGATTTTTGTTGTATACAAGCTATTCAAAGTTTTAAGGGAAATTTTCCCCAGATTTTAAAATAGGTTAAGGAAAGCCTCAACATTTAAATTTTTAAATATTTGTAGTTGTAGACTCTATTTTGGTATTGGTACTACACTACTCTTGTTAAAGGGCATGTCTGCAGTTCTTAACCTAATAAACAGCTATATATCAAAATAAACTTTGTGTACGGCAGTATTACTATTAGTACAATAAATAGGCCTCCATCATTTTAAAGCTTTATTAATATCTGACTTTTGAGAAGTTATGTTGTAGGTCAGTTTTGCTTACTGTAGGTTGCACATTTTAACATTTAGACATACCTGTAAACAATTACAGTATAATTAAAATAGGGAAAAAAACAAACATGGAATAAACTTTAAACACTACAATTTATTATACACCGTACAGTAGTCACAGAGTAGAGTTTTTTTTTTCTGTGGAAATGCTTTCTGATTATTAAATTATTATTATTATTATTATTATTATTATTATTATTATTATTATTATTATTATTATTATTATTATTATTTTAAAATGGGACATTTAAAATTCATACAAAGGAATGTGATGTAGTATTGACTACAAGGTTGGGTTTAACAAATGTATTATCAGATTGACAAGTTGTGTGTGTGTTTTTTTTTTTTTGGGGTATTTAAGGGTCAACCTTCAAAAGCTTTAGAGTCAACACATGTATTTTTCTTCCTTTAGGGAACATACATTGTACAATATAAGATTCTTTCCAAACCAAGGTTTCATGTGACAGCTTTATCAGCTTCATTTTGTTGTCCCTTATAAGTCTCAATAACTAGTATGTAAACTTGGCCACTACTGTATTAAAATTGGTGAATTTTAAGTAAACCCCTACATTCACCAGCCAAATGTCCAAATGTTTGAGTTTTTTGGACATAATGATTTACATAATTTTCCACTGAATGGTGCAAATTACCACCAGCTAGAGTTACCTGCAATGGCTCAGACTTGAAATCTGCTAATTACTTTAAAATTAATTGTAATATACAATACTGCAAAATGTGACAAGAAATCTTTAAAAAAAAAAATACTGTATGCTCCCAGCATTAGTGTTTTCTGCGTACTTTGAAATTAATTTTAAGCTCAAGATCATCAGAAAAGCCCTCAAAACTCTCCATGTATGTAAGCAATGGAATTCTTAATTCAATGCCACAGTAAATAACACTACAGTACCAGATTCTACAAGATTCTATATAAAACAATTTTTGTTGATACAGTATGTAAGTACTGTACATTGAAGTGCTTTCCTTAAAACCAGAAACAAGGTGTAATGTTACAGTTAAGTGCTGTACATAATATTTTGGCATTCTGTGTTGTCTGTAGAGTAACATGGCGGAGCTGATTTGGGAGTATCCTTAAGGTTAATTTTAAATATGTCGTGAATAAATGATACATTGTTGTGGTGAGTCAATTAAAATGGCCTATTGATTTCTGTTCAGGTATGAAAAAGCTATTGGTACAAGCCCACATACTGTAGTTTAAGCCAGGATGTAAAATGAAACAACTACATGTACCATACTCCTGTAATTGATACAAACCCACACAGGTCATCTTCATAATATCGTCATCAACTCTGGCACACAATGCATATAAAATGCTCCACCATTCCAACTTTATACAATAGATTTGGCATGAAAATTTTATGTCACATTTTATTGGAAGTTGAAGAATTAGAATAAGTTTGACTTAAATTAAGTCAGACCTGCCAACTCCTGGGCCATGAAAATCTGGAGATTTTTTTTTATATCTTTAAAAAATCTGGAGATTTACCAAACAATCTGGAGGTTTCCAGAATTAACCAAAAGATGATTCAATTTACTAAAATCATAGTGTTATAAAATCAATGATACAAAATTACTGCAAAACAACTTATTAAATTGCTGCTTGTCTATACATTGAATAATAATGATCTAATCAATCATTTATGCATAAATCGGAGTACTTTGCGGAGGGAGCCTGTAAAATCAGTGAAATCGGGTGAAAATTACATTCAATCGGGAGAACTGGAGATTTGTTTAGATATCGGTTGACACCCGACAGGATCGTGTGAGTTAGTAGGTAACATCTCAGACAATAAAGCCCCTTTCAGACAGAGCTACGTTACCGCAATATTCCCAACAATGTCTTCTGTATGAAAAGATCAGAAGCAACCATACAGTAGCCGCAAGATTGGGGTTATGTGACGTTCCATCTCAGACCTAGTAATGTTACCTCAGAATTTCCACTACAGTGCATTTTGTAGTACTGTGCAGCAATATTTCTGCTATATTTGGTTGGTATGAATGGTCCATGTCGGTAAGTGTAGGGCCTACCGGTATTTTTACCACAATATCTGAAAATGGCTTACTGTTAGTTAAATGAGACCATGAGAAAATGCAAATTATTGATGGCTGAAATGATACTGTAATCTGAAAGGACATAGTTCATTTTCATGCAATTATGTAATCATCATTATTAGTAATAAATGTTTTTGCAGGTCTGTTTTTTGTAGGTATGTGACTTTTCAGTAGAACTGTAAAACTCTTAATTTGTACATCCTTTAATTATTACGAATTCCATGATTCATGTTGTAGAATAATTGTGAACAAATATGGTTGTTGAATTTTGAGAACACTTTTCAACTTAATGGGAATAATTAAACTGTAACTTTATTTTTAAATTGTATTTAATTACAATTTATAGCAGAGTAGATAATATTCAATGACGTCAGCTGCCTAAATGACACCTTTATCCGATTGACATACAAAAATGCGACCATCAGGAGTGCAAGTGGAACTGAAAGCACTACACAATTGTTGTCAATTTCATGCATATGCAAGTATACTTAATTCAAACATTTAAACATTTTTGCTCTAAGTTATTTGGATTTAATCTGACAAATGAGAAGTTTATTTGTCTGAGCCACAGTGATCATGAAAATGGATTGTTGCAGAAATATCAGGTGATGGACAAAACTAAAATGTTAAGGTTGTATGTTTGATCTAGAGGTGCATAAGGTAGTTGAATGTTGTTGAAATTAGGGCATTAAAATACACCAGTGGATTTATACATGAGTAGTCTACTGTAGTAATGTTTGTTAAGGGTAGATTTGTTACTTCTCTATGGAATGGTGTCTTTGGAAGGCTAAGCCAAAAATGTGACCCATTTCAAGCAGATTTAGATGGCATCTGCCCTGCTGACCCTACTCTTGTCAATTACTTATCTGGTTGGAGTAAGGAAAGTACACCCTATTCAAACTAGGCTTCTTGTACAGGGTACAATCTTATTACTTTAAATCTATAACAACCAAAATTGCTAAGATTAGCTGAGTGAAAACTCACCAGTACTGGTATAGAATATGATAAATCTTTATTGTCACAGTATAATAACAGTATAATATAGTACTTACACATAATACAATAAAAATACTTAAAATTAACTGTTAAATAGAAGTTTATTTATTATTTATTTTATTTTTTATTTATTTTATTTATTTATTTATTTATTATAT
>NW_022696227.1:183082-185368 GCF_011630105.1 Anneissia japonica
ACAGCAATCTGAATGAATTTATTGTAATTTGGTGTAGTTTTATTCCACATAACTGAGTATATGCTGAAGCACAGCAAAACGTTCCAATCTGTAGTACAAGGTTACCTAGGAATGAGCAAGGGAGGAAACTCTAGGGACACATTTATTGAGGAAATGAATAGTAGTAGACAGTGATGAAGGGTCACAGCTGGACATACAACCTGGGTATGTACAATACAACCACACTACTCAGGTTACATTGTTTCTAATGTCATTATTGAGAATCAGACAATAGAAGAGAACTTAATAATATAATCCCAATTGATTAATGATAAAAATAATCGGGTATTTTAATAGCTCCCTCTATGTCTAGGTCTCAAGAGATGTTCTGTTTGATTCCAGGTCAATCCTAGGATTATTCCAAATTCCAGTTCTAAAACTGAAAAGCAAGAACAAGTTTTCTTCTATATCTTCAGTGTTAGCTCATCAGTATTTCCCATAATAATTCTATGTAAAAAGATATTTCTTGTGGAGTTGTAGTATTTAGTTCATTGCAGAACCCCATTTTTGTCTATAGTTAAGCATGTTCATTTTATCCCATCTATCCCCTCTGCTCTATAAATCATAGGCTTACCAAAAGGTATCTGAAAGCTTTGGTAATTTATTGTTCCTTATTACACTAACATTTAGAATACGAACTGGTTTTCTCATCCCTTTGTACATTCTTGCTAAAGTGGTACCAGGGATGGGAATTACAAATCTAACTGATAATACTAATAGAAGTGACCTGGTTGGTTGTGGAATGTTAATGTTTATTTAATCATGATTTAATATAATCTTGAAGCAGTATTAGTAGTGCAGGTAGTATTCCATTATTGCCTAAAGAAAGCCTTTGTATAATACTAGTGAAAAAACTTTAAGTATTCTATTTAATTGCTCACTTAAAAATATCAATAATCAATGCCAATAAGACAAAAATTTAAAAAAATGTTAGTTTTTGTTCAGTTCAGATTTTTTATTTTAATTGAAATACCAGCCAATTTAAAGAACAGTTTGATTTGCATTATTATCTCAGTTGATGAAGCCATATATTTTTCCTTATTACATTTCATAGCATTTTATGAAAAATTTCTTCATTCCTGAAGATGACCCAATGAAGGTCGAAATGCCTAATCGTGGCATGCCTCCCATTTTTTGGAGAAAGGTTCATTCTATGTTAGAGAATTGTGAAGTCTTTTCTTAGGAAGACTTTACTAAACACAAGTTCAACACTCATTTAAATGATGAACAACCGACTGACTGTAAAATACAGCATCAGACAACCTCTTACACTCAAAGGACTGTAATAGTAAATACGAACTTCGCCGTTGTGGTCTTAAATAAATCTTCTACAGGAACTTGAGAAACAGGAAGCACCTTCAAAACAAGATTACAACACCAAACAGACACACAAATAATAACACAGAGGGAATAACAGTCTATTAGAGCCATCATACCCTTCAAGTTCAAGTTTCTCTTTCATTGTCTGTATCTGTTTTATTGTTTGTATGTAATATGTGAAGTATTTCTTTCAAGGTCCAAATATAAATACCATTACATTGTTGTAAACAAGTACTATGTAGGGTGTAATAAACATTTAAAAATTTCAGTAAGCCCATTTAGAGTTTCAACTGTGGAGGGGTCAGGGCGGATGAACCATGCTTTAGTTTAAGGAAGGTTTAGTTTTATTTATAGAACTACATCTTTTTTTTATTCCTTTTATCAAACTCAAAGAGCTCAGTAAGCAGATACTGTTGAAGCATTTTTGGATAATGCACTAAATCCAACTATTATTTTTATTATTAATATTATTAATTATTTTTACTATTGACTTATGTCAGAAGTCAAAAAGAATTTATAAAAAGCTGTTATAATTACTTGTACAGTAAAAATGTCAATAAACCCTTTAATATTTCAACTGTGCATTATTTATGTTGGAAGTCAAGAATATAATTTATAGATAGATAGAAATCTTTCTTTATTCTGGATACTCAGTCATTATTGTTACACTGTTCTTCCCTGATGTCCAGGGTATTATCTTAAACTACACTTTATTACAAAATGAAATTAAAAGAAAAATGCATAAAAGTATAAATATATATAAATATATAAATCAATCTGCATACAACGTTGTTTCGTCCTTTAAGGACTCATCAGTGCAGCTCAGATAAATTTGAGATTGAACCTTAGCTATGAAACAAGCAAGCTTGTAACAAGGCAGTTTAAAAGCGCTCGTAATACCATGCCAAGAGTGCTCAAACTACATAT
>NW_022696227.1:185418-207225 GCF_011630105.1 Anneissia japonica
TATTTATAATTACTGATTTTGTATGTTAGTTACGTTACACATAATACTCTCTAGTAGTTTCAATTGTGCATGACCTTTGTCAAAGATTAATAATTTAATACAAAAGTGCTTTTGTAATACCTTAGGCTTCAATTTCTTCAAATTAAGTTTGTAATAAAGTGTCTGCATATTTCCTGGTTGATGGTGCATTATTGCCTCTCCCAGTTTCTCATGGAAATAATAAAGTGGTTTTTTTTAGTTCACATCACAAGCAAATGTATATTCCATTCAGCTTTTATTTTCTTTCCAAGAACTTTGGATACACTACCAACAGAAGTCACTGTTCTTTGTCTTTTTGATTGCCTTAAGCTTTCCTTTCCTTATTAAATGTTATATCTTTTTAAGTGTATTTAATTTTTAATTTTACCCTACACCAGAAGGAGAGTTTCCAACATTCTACCAGACTTTTGTTTGTAGTTTTCTTAATTGTATATTTCTATTTTACATTATTTTATATTTCTATTGTGCATTCATTATATGTAAAATAAATGAATTGAACTGAATAGAGATAATACAACAAAGAATTTACTATATAGTGTTTTAGAAAAAAGTGCGCATATGAAATACCCACTCTTTTTTCAACCTTTTCCCCTAGTTATTAAATACTCAACAATCTGTATCATTAATCTTTCCCAAGTTTTTCTTCCAACACATTATTTGTGTCTTAGAAGAAACCATATCAATTTTTTCTCTTGGACCTTTAAACATTGCATTATGATGTTTTAGTACCATTAACTTTAACTTTTTCAAACAATGACAGGATTTTTAGACTAGAGCTTTTATTTTGTGATTTGTGTTACGTTGTCAGATTGAGTTTTTGTGTCAGTTCATTTGCTTGGAGGAGATACTTTGCCTCCGAACTATATAACATACTTTATACAAATGTGTCCTGTCATTTAGAATGCACTTGAAAAACTATTACTATTGTTATTTTTATACTTATTGTTATAACCAGGTACTCATTGTTCATGTGTATAGCAATTATTACTTTATTGCGCCGACCAAAAAAAATGATCCCAGGCCATGAAAGAGGCACTCTGATCAAGTGCTCTTGTTTTACAATACAGTACTGGCATTTAGCAAGCAAGACCTTTAACCTACTATATAATATGTTACAGTGTAGTATGCACTTCCTTATAGACCTTGTATATCCATGAATAATTTGCCAATTAATTTAAATCCATAGTGACAATTACGGCATTACAGAACTGCACACACCACCATTAATGCTTCAACTAATACAGTTTCTATGCAAGTAATATATTCCAAAGAAAAAATATATTCCCATCAAAATGAATTTGTTGTTCTGAAGATTTCCGGCTTTAACGCTCATGTGAGGGATATTTGAGGATCTCGGAGATCTACTGAAATTAAAATTTGATGCTAGACAGATTCAACCGGGGTCTTTAGCATAAGAGCAGGAAAATTACCTCTGTGACCTAATAATAGGGTTTCTCAGTAAATAATACAGAACGCAGTAAATATTTAAAACATATAAAGTTGTGTCTGTCTCAGAGATACTGTAATTTACCTTTGAATACAATATGAAAATAAACATCCACAATACAGTACACAACTCTAAAATTCATAGAAAAATGCTGATAGGTCTCCTTCCAATTACAGACCACGTCTGGGACAAGGATTTTCGCAAGAATATAATACTGACTGGTCTTTAATTAAAACAGTATTTAATTAGAGGAAAACTTATAATTAAATTGACCTTAATGACAATTAGCTTGACCTCATTACTAGGTGACTTCCTACCATCGTGAACCAAAATATTTGTTCTTACATTGAAAAGCCATTGATGTTGTATCTATTTCTGTTTACATCAAGTCCAAGGTTATTATCTTTTTTGACCAAGTCAGACGTGCTCAGACTGAAATTAATATTTGTAATCTCTTTTTTTTTTATTGTAATTCGGAATAGGTCTTTTGTAAACGAGCCAGGCTCTGATACTTTTATTTATTGTAAGAGAAACCCACAACAATGCAAGTCCGTGTTACAAGTTATACTGATTATTATTCTCTCAGTTGAGTGCATCTCAAGGCCATGCTTAGCTATTAACTATAATAGCTGGATCCTTTCACAGATCATTTCATACTGTATGCTGAGCATTTTATGACGAACTACCTTCTTGATGTTTATCGTCTAGATTTGGAAAACATATTTTCTGTATCAGACATCAGGATTATTTTATATTTTTCTTATATTCTTTTCCTTGGATAAATTACTTTTCTGGATTTTATACTCTACTTTTTGAAGTGAATTAACGGTACGTGATAAAGTAAGTATTAAATGTAACACTTTGGAGTATGCTCCTTGTATGGTTTAACACAATAGTAGTACCATGGTACTCACGGCAGGAACTCAATGTTTAGCAAGCTTGTACACTACAAAGCAACCAGCAGAAATACTTGTGTTTCTGTGTGTGAAACTGTAATTCTGATTGCCTACTACAGTAATAGTACAATGTAGGCTTACCTTAAATTTTTTTTACTGAATTATTTCATAATTCTTTATTTGTTTTCAGAGGGAATTTGTCATTGCATACAGTATAATACCAAAGTTTCTTATAAACAAACCCTCCTCCACCCTTCCCCCCCACAAAAAAAATAAAGATCAAGACATTTTATTTTTAGAATCCTGTTATAAATATGGTCTTAGAGGCCTAATAATACTATACAGTAGGTAACAAAAATGTAGAAACTGAGAGGAAAGAGAAAATCCACATCTCAAACCACAAATCTACTAATAATATTAGCTAGGGAACTAAAATTATGCTGAAGAACGGAAAACCATTAAACTTTACGCCTATGAATTGAGATCACATTCAAGTAATGTGTTATAAAATTGTTTATGTATGAATATTAATAAAAAATATGTTGATAATTAGTAATAGTACTATAAATGAGTGAATAAAAATAATAGTTCTAAAGTTTTACTTGATATTGTTCATAATGCTTTTTAGAGCCCCTGTGTGTGCATCCATTTAAAATTTTTTAACCTAAATTAGTAATAACGGTAATTATATTAATGATGGCAATAGCAGTATGATGAAAACTTTTTGACAGGATATGATTAATGAAATACTGTAGAGTCAATATTTATGAATAATTATCAAAGATAGAAATTAATTTGAGCCTTCAAATACGATGCCTCTCACAAAGAAAGTCAAATAGAAATAATATGCTAGTTTTGTTAATTATAATGCAATCAAGAAAATTTCATTAAAAAAAAGAGACTTAGAGGCGTCATTTCAGTTGATATTATTGTGATTTATATCGATGATAATCTGTGGGATGAAAATTGTTAAAAATGAAATATGATGTTTATATTGAGAAAAACCATATTTGAATTTTTATGTAAGTCATTAGAAAATAATTACCTCTGGTATTTAAGGCCTTTTATGTATTACACTTCAGTAGGCCGGTAATCATTATACAAAGTGAACTTTGTCATTGTCTATAAAATGTTGGGGATAGCTTCTTGGTGACAATTATATCAATGTATATCTTTTTAGGAAGTTGATGATGACTTATTTGATTGTTTAATTGATCAATTGAAAACTTGAATTGAATGTTTTGTGGTGTTTTCAGGTTTTACCATGTAGGACAAGTGTATTCAACTTAACATCTCAAAGCAGGATACTCTTTAATGATTAACAGGGTTTAAATTCCTCTAGTCTTCCCATTCCATTAAAAATAACTTAATAAATCTACCACATTGAAAAATACTTAACTCTACAGTCTGTGTGTATCTGTGCATTCATGTCTACATCCTCTTTAAACATATTGCGGAATTACTGTATTATTATGACCTAGTGTAGCTGTTTGCATAGATATTTCGCACTGCATAATGCATTCCCCAGCATTCATTGTCTTGTATCTCAATAAAAAAAAAAATGCATACATTTACATTGTTTAATTCGCCATTATCTTATTACGCACATTTTATTTGTAAAGTAAAATTATAATGTTCAATATAAATAAGTAGTTATTATTGTGGGAATTTTGTAGGGATATTCAGCTGTATGTTGTGTCACACTTTAGCCTTTAGCTTGTTTATTTTGACAGCTTAACTAGTTTGATTGAGTGATATTCTAATAGAATTTGAAAGCACGCGTTTAATCCAGTCCCCTGCCTGCAGGATTTACCCGAGGCCAAAAATCAGCAATTTAAAAAACTTTACTGTATTGTGCTCTAGTTTGCACAAGCAGGTAAGTTTTTCTTAGGTTTGTTTATGGTCCTGTTTTTAAAATCACTCTTGCACTTTTTGTTCATGAGTAAATATGGTAGGAAGGAGGAATGAGGTTTTATTCTAAAAATATTTGTTCCCTTAATCACGCAGCTCTGAATAAATGGAATCCCACAAAAAAAAAATGGATTTTAATCCAGGGGATTTTCTTTATCTTTTTTATTCAAACCTTGTGAAAGGGCCAAGACTTATGCCAAACTGCAAACTGGAATTTCAATCCCTTCACAAGGAAAACATGGACACATGATGTTTAAATATAGACTTATGGAGTGGAGTTGTTTATGGTCGTGAGCAAAAATCATGTTACCATGTTTTTTTCTTGGATAGTAGTCAGAGCTTTTGCATTTAGCTGTAGCCAAATTGCATAGGATCATGTATCTAATCCAAGGTATATTCTAAGGTATGTCTTACCAACTGTGACTATACATTTCCCTCTATACAGTATGCCTTTAAGGCTAAATAAAAATAGATGATGCTATTTCCTTTTCCCTAAAGATAGGAGGCCTCAATTCCTGCTAGTTTTTACAAGTTATTTGCCTCACAGAACTTTTGAAAATGGGATGACCTTAGAAAAATAGGGAAGAGACAACAACTTGATTACTTTTTATTCTGCCTTAATGATTCTACTGTACAAAGGAATTGAGTAGTTGTAATAATATTACTTGGTCAAAAAGTCTTGGAGTGCTGTCAATTAAAACTATGTTAATAATTCCCTTTCAACTCTATAACAACTCAACTAGCTTTAATAACATTCACTGTAAGGTGCTACACTTGAAGTTTTGCATGTAGTAGGACAATCTTAACTAAAGGTTATTTTTGTTTAATAATAATAATAATAAGCTTTATTTAAAATACGGAAAACTTGGCTCAACAACACAGTTGTTATTCTGCAAGGCCGTGTATACAACAATTTAACCAGAAAATAAAAAAAATTTAAAAAATAGATACAGTGTTTATAATGATAAGTTGAAAATGATAATACATTATAAGTATTATACTTTCCCATGAAAAATACTATGGCAAGTGAAAAAGTAATTTGCTAATTACTGTTATAGCTCATAATAATTAAGACTTGCAAAAAATTGTCTTGCTCGGTGGAATGTAATCAATTAATGTTTGGGCATGGGGGCGGGGGGCACACGGGGAATTGAAACATTGCATATTTAATGATACTGTACAGGTACTGTATTTGTCATCCAAAGACTATACAAAAATATCATATGATTTGTATTGGTAGGACTTGTGTTATGTACTCATCACTTCCGATATTGCAGTAATGATGCCGGTATCCACTCTTTTATTCCAAACAATTATTTCCGTGATACTGTATAACGCCTTTCTGTATAAATGTTGTTCGTGTTTTTAAAAAATGTAAGTAGACTTGTCACAATTATGCTAGGCCTACTAGATTTATAATTATGTCCGCCTACTGTACAACAATATTTTTGAGGGTTTCATTTTGCTGATTCTTCATTTTGAGGTAGCGTACTAGAATGTCCAGTTGGATTCTTCCAGTCCTATTGCTTATAGGTAAGGCCATCAGTTTTTTTCTCATAACCATTCCCATTCATTAGGCCAAATAAAAAAATTATCTGTGTTGGCCATGCCCAGACTGACCCAAAATGTACAAATTTAGGTTCAACATTTTATTTATTTATTTTTTTTTACTACAACAAAAAATTAATTTTTAATGAGCTAAAAGCCTGGAATAGGCCTATTTTGCTGGATGGTAGGCGATGTGACAGTGTTACTGTATGCGATCGTTTTGCTCTTCAATATCGATTTTAAAATAGTCTTTGTTGTATTTTTGTGTATTTTCTACTTTTTTAGGCATGTACACATAATTAGTGTAAAAAAAAAAAAATCCTACTGGGACCTACCCATTTTTTTGATTTTCATAAAACGTGGCTTTTTTGGCATTACTAGAAAGTTCAATGGAGTAAAGACCCATACTACTACTCAAAATCTGTTTTACGTAGAATACCAGTATCTTTTTTTGCAGAAAGTACACTAAACTATTTTAATGCAGCTCAAATTTCATAGTACTGTACAGATTTGAAGAATAATTTTGTATTACTTGCTATTGCTAATAAATTGGTGCAAAAAAGATGCTTTCAACATTATGGCATGAATAATTTCTTTCCATAAAGTAATCAGTAGTCACTATACTGAATGAAACCAAAAATGTTGTTACAGAATTAAATATATATGCATGGTATCGAAAGTATTATTGTAAGAGATGGTCTGTATGCATAATTGATCGTCATTGTAAAATCAATAAAGAGTATCATCATCTAAAGTAGAAATGTGAAGTCTTTGAGTCTGGAAATTTTCATTGAAACTAATTTTAGAAAGAAAATTCTGCAATATTCTCACAGATTAGGGGTGTTATCAATCATTGTAAATGCTTAACTGTAAACTTCGTGGGAATTTTTTTAATGAGAAATCATCCATTAATTACCAACTTAAATTAGATTGATAGGCTGTTGTGAGTAGATTAGTCAGTACAACTGTATAATTTTGGTATATACAGTATGCATTGATCCAGTTTACACTATAGTGCTATACTGACCATGAAAATTCTGTCAAAATTGATTTTTCTATTGATGGATATGGTGGTCGTATTTCAGGAGTATTATAATCTACGTCTATAGTATATTGTTTAGAATCTAGTTGGTAGGTAAGTATGTTGACCTATGTATTAACTATTAAATGAAGGTACCTGTTACTATAAGAGATATTTTTGCTGTCCAACCTTTAGGAAAATAAAAATTAATGATGTTTTTTCATGGTGTCGCATCTTAGTTTTGATGATATAAATGGAATGATGCATTTGTCGGGACATACATTGTACATTACAGTACTTTTTGTAATGCTAATTTCAGCTAGACATGTACATTCTCAGATTTTTGTATGATAAAATTCTGTGTGATGAATTATCTGAGCATTGTTCAACTTCTAACATGGAGGACATGTGTTGTCTGATTAGATGTTTTTGAAATACTGTTAGTATTAACTATCAGACTAAGTTTGATCAAACATCATTGAGTCAGTGAGTCTGTTTACATAAACACAGCTTTAGTAATAGAACATCACATGACCCTTCTGTAATTGGTGAGTTCCTTACTGTTACTGAGATAAAAGAGTATTTTATAAAGTCATCTACAGGTTTTCCTAAAGCATTATACTTTATTATAATATACATTTGTTTTTTCTTATATACTATTATTTTTTATATATTTTCAAATTTGTTTAGATGAACAGTAAGTTATTAAGTAAGCTTATCTAAAATTCACATAAAACTAAATTACTATACCAAATTTAAACAAGTAAATATTTCTATGAAGGTTAATAAATAAATAATATAGATCTCATAATGATATACTGTACAAATTATAGACTGTTTGTGTGCTACGATTTGAAAAAATGGGGTGTGGCTATAAATTATAGCTTTGTAGTATTGCGAGTCGTCCATGTTGTAATTTAACAGAGATGAGTCTGTTGGCCGTATTACTAGCAATTGCCTACTAAATTTGATGCATACTCCTTACAGTAATTTAGTAGTCATATTTTTTGTTGACTCATTATTTCATAGAGGGAGCGGTTGGCGCAGCGGTTGCATTTCAGTCCCTCAACCTCGAGGTCAGGTTCGAACCTTCTCTGTGCATTTTGCTTGTGTTCTTGGGCAAGGCACTTCACCTGTTTGTCACTCTCTCTACCCAGGAATATAAATGGGAACCCGGTGATTCACTACTGGGGAGGAAAAAGGCGATGTGGAAAGGAACTGGCCACCCTACCACATATACTGAGGCTTAGTATGGTGAGCTAACAGCTCATTCCCCTACGTTCAATAATAATTATGGGACTACCTTTACCTTTACCTACCATTATTTCATTATTAGTTTTTTTTACAGCATATGCTTTCACTTTGTGGTTTTTATAAAGAAAATGTTCAATTTGACAAATGTTTACAATTTCGTAATGTTCTATAAAAAAAAAAATAGATCAGTTTCATTACAGATTTTAGCTTGAATGCTTCATCAGTTTCGTTACGGATTTTAGCTTGAATACTTCTAGGAAATGCATGTTTAACTAATAATTTTGTTGTACTTCCGTTTGCCTTGATTTAATGTTAGATTACATTGGATAACTGTAGTGACTAAAAATTATGTAGTAATGTAATTTGTTGTTTAAAAGTACAGGAGTTAATACATCATTCTATGAATTAGGAGTTTGCCAATCTTAGTAAGTAAGTAATAATAATAATAATAATAATGGTCGACTTATAAAGGCATATTGTAGAAACCTCTACAGTACAGTATGAGCTTAAGATTATTACCCCCAGTCATTGGATCAAGGACATGGAACACATAGGCCTACCTGTACTCAGGTCCCTGGGGGAATTCTATAATGTTGCAGCTATAATCAGCAAATTTTTTGTTTGATCTTACCAGGTACAGTACCCACTTGTACTTCTATGAGAGAGCCATAGGTAAAGTGCCTTGCCTAAGGACACAACACTGAGGTGGTGTTGGTTCTTGTTCCTACTGCTGGGTCCTTGTTAGTTTTAGGATTTGTTTCATTTTTTTTTTATGTACTCAGCCACAATTTCATGATAAAAAATGGCTAGAGATAAAGAGAATAGATTATAACCATGATATCACATTATGTTATTTGTTAGGTTTTTCATAGTCAGTACGTACATTTTTCCTGTAAGTTCAGATCCACAGATTCTATAGATGCTGATCTCAATTTTGGAGGGTAAACATCATTTCTGTCTGTTTATATCCTTTATGACAGACATAGTGCACATAATAGAAACCAATATACACTGCATTCGATTCCCAGGGTCTGAGATTAAATTGCAAAATTCCTGGATGGATTTACTGTAGCTCCACGTCCGCAATCAGCCTTGGTTAAGTAAATTATATTATTGATTGCTGGTTATAATTATTGAGTTAATAAATATATAATTGAAAATGAATCAGTAATATATTCAATAAAAAATAGTTTTATGTTACAGTGGGAGAAACGATGTAGTGTTTAAAGATAGTCAAGAACAGCTGTATCATTCAATAAAATTTAATTGTCACTGGCATTGTTATATATCGTTAGTGAATTATTTACTAATAACATATTTTTCATATGTTTTTTCATTGTCAGTTAATTATTTAATATAAAATATTTTTACATAAATTTCTGATTAGTACAGTAGGATTTATGTACTAGGATTTTTAAAATACTTGGCTTTAAAATTATGATAATAATAAAAATTTGATTTAATAATAATGTTAATACTAATAGAATATTTATAATTCACTTTTATCTAAAGCTAGTCACAATAGAGAAATGGTTTATTACCAAGAAAGTTGAAAAATCCTCTTTCAGTGTCTACACAGTTAATTTATATTTGTGTATTTTTTACATGTTAATTGTATTTTAGTTAAATGATATATTACTATATATTCTGAAAACTATTACAATACGATACAATACAATATCTTTATTCATCCCACATGGGGCAATTCAATAAAAGGATCTGGATTACAAGCTAAAAAGATTAAAAACATTACAGCATAAAATACAATAAAATTCATCAAAAGAATCAAAAGAATCCGGATTACAAAGCTTAAAATGCATTACATCTTAAAATACAATACAATCACTCACAAATTTAATTTGTTATTGTTTAGAAGTCGAATGGCAATGGGCACGAACAAATTTCTCTTCTGGATAGTTATGCGTGCAGGACATCGAAAACGGCGACCATGAGGCAAAATTGTATCAAGGGCACCAGGGGCAACCAGTCTACTTGACTAATTGGGCAACCTTGGTTAATGATTGTGAATAAATAAATAAATAAATAAAAAGTCAAACATAAAATATAATAGGCACAATTAGATATTGTCTGATGACTCTTGCCATCAGAATCATCTTTATTAGCTCAGCTCATTTTTAGTGACCAATTGTCTTCAAGTTATGTTTTGGCTTATAGATTTTTATATTCAGTTCTTTCTCCCTTCGTGATTTAAGAATATTAAATGATCATTTATTTATCTACCTACTGAAGCTGTATCTTGAATGTAAGCTTCTCTCATAACCTACATGATAACATTCTATATGCTATATATAGCACACTTTTTTCTAGAATGTCTGATATACTATAAAGTAAGTACTATAAAATAGGTCAGCCCTGTGGATTGCAGAGTGCAAGTAGTATACCATAATTAAAATAGATTATAATACTAAAACTATAATCTATATTTCAGTATTAACCACCTGGCCCAGGGTTGTAGCTGTTGAAAACTAAGTGTGGGTTGTAAACATTTTAAGTGTGGGTGAGATTTTTGCTTACTCGTGAGAGTGTGGGAGACCAATAATTTCGGGTAGACTTATTGTACGGCAGGTCGACTGTACGTCAAATGCACAGTAAACTAGTCAGAGGAAAAAGTAGTGCTACCAAAAAATGAACTCTACTTATTAATCCCAAACTATTATGGATCTTCTGCATGAGAACTTGAATAAATACAAACTACTCAAATATATTTTACAATGATTATGAAGGAGAATGATAATCCTAACCACTATTCCTCCATGATCTAATAATAATGAGATTTACCGTATGGTTGTCTGTTTGATCTTTCATGTTATATTTGGGTCATGGATCTTTAGTATGCCTATGAAAGGAAGTTACAAACGTGGTTGCTTGGTTCTTCCTAGTACCCTGGGACAGTCACAGATTAGGAATGATATATTTTTACTGACGTCAATATATACATAGCCTACAAATAAGTTCATGGGGATATTCAAATGAGAGTGATTGCATTGCCGTACTTTGCTAATTAATGTGTATGTGTATGCATTGTGTGGAGGTAGGATATATAATTGTGTGTTTATGTGAAGGACTTATTTGTACTGTACAGTAAAGTACAGTATTTACTGTGTAAGTGTTTAGATAAAATGTCTGTTTATTTCTATCTACCTATGTTCATATCGTTTCCTGCTATCATTTCAACCGTGAAAAGGTCGAGGCTATTTGCATTAAAATAAAATTACTATTAAAATTTAGAAATTAGCTCATGAACCTTGAACTCTGACCTAGTAATTTTTTCTTTACTGTGGTATCCTGGTCTCCTGGAACCAATACCATTCACTTTCATCTACATGCATAATTACATTATAATGGACAAAACTATATAATTTGCTTTCTGTTCTCTTTAATTAATTAGATTAAATTAATGACAACAAAGGAAGTTCTTAAAGGGGAATCTGGTTTGATTGTCTTAATTAGTTAATGAGATCTCAATTTAAAACATTCCATTATGGAATTGGCTTCTATCATTCATTGATACTTATAATAACTGTTGGCTTGGTATGCATCAGTGCCATATTTGATTGATCAATATTGACAGTTTGTGTATAATACTGTATTATATGTCTGGATTTTTAAATTTTAATACTATATTTTTTATTGTCACAGTATCATTACAATTTATTGATAAAAGCATTTAGGTACAACTCGGTTTTCTCCTATTTCAATAATTTTTTTCTACATTTTGCATTTTATACCTGTATTTTTTGCGTTTACTGTATCAATTATTCTGTAAATTTGGCTAGACACGAGTTTGGCCAATCAGATGCTCTTGTTTGCTTTCTTGTATTGGTATATCAATTGTAATTATTATTTGCATGTGAAATGAATTTAAATCGATTGCATCTAGTGGTTTTCAAAGCTCAATAAACTCAGTTTAAGTCAGTGACAATAAACATATTTTCTTTTGTTTGAGCCATTAGTTGATCAATAACTTAACCATCTTGTGCACTGTATTCTTTTTAAACCAAGGTGAACAATATATTCCATTTAAGTTACATATTGGTGTTTTGTTTCATATTGTTGTGTATGTTCTTCAAAGGGCGACTTACTGTTCTCTGTCAGTTTGGGTGAAATAACATAAATTAACGATTCAATATTTTTTGTCTTCTAGGAACCTGTACATAGGAGGCCAGACCCTAATTGGAAAGGGCCACGTAAAGTGATAGTGAATAGGAATTCTAGTGGCTTTGGATTTACCCTTCGTCATTTTATCGTGTACCCTCCAGAATCAGCTGTTGATGAGCTTCGGACACAGGAATTGTCACTGTTTGGTCATGGCGATGGTAAGAGCATTATGATTTTAATTGAAAAGCTCTGATTGAGTGGGGAAGAGGGAGTTAATAATAGGCCTAATATTGATTTGTATAGATTTTAATTACTGTATTTATTTAAAATACCAGTGCATGTGTTGTTGAGAAGTATTTTTGAGAGGGAATTTATCAGAGGGAGGAATTTATCAAAAAAAAGGTTAATAACCCTTTTTTTTTTAGTGTAAAATGAATACATACTCAAATAAATTCCCCAAGGTTACATGTTAAATGTGGAGTGCAAAATGTCACTGCCAAAATGTGTTATTGTATGATCATAAAGGATTATTGATCCCAACCAGGTTAGAAAAAATGTATTTCTACTAGAGTAGAACATTACAGTAATAGAAATAGAATGTGTTGAGAATGATTTTTTTAAAGTTTCTAGAATCTCAGGCCTACTTAAAAATGCTCTCATTAATACCTGCTCATCATAAATTATTATTTTATATTTTTATTCTGCATTTATATAATTTTGTTTTATGTAATTTTGTGATTTAATCTGGAAATGCAATGAAATGCCTTTGCATTGAGCGAGCCATTGAGGATGAAGGAAGTTGATATAAATATACTTTGTTACACTTGACACATACACTAGGACATCATCTGTTAATATTTTATAGAGGATGTCTGGTCATAGGTGATGTATATTTATTTTCCTAGTATGTATCTTTCTCAAATAGCAGTACAATATACTCAGCTTTCGTAGTTCTTTTCTCTTTAAAAGATTTATTGGAAAAGAGATTAAGATTTTACTGGCCTATTATTGTTGACTAGTTATCAGTATATAGTTAACTTTTTAATAGGGGTATTTGAATAGGAATTAAAAGAGAATATTGGTTCTGGTTGCCGTGTTTTTTTGTCTTTTTCGTATGTTAACTGATGTACTCACAGAAACTGTTTTTCTTTATAAAGATTAGAGTTCTCTCTGTCATGCATTCTCACCTATGGTAACTACTGTACGGTAGTTCCATTGTGACAGGTGTGCCACGGTTTTTGTTACTTATGACTCAGTCAATTCAGTTTAAACATTCGTAAATTATCAACCATTGTTCTATTCATTTTTTTTTGCTTAGGTTAGCTACAGTATGGTATAATCTTCAAACATGCATCCTTAACACTCTCATGCATGTCATTCTATTGTATTTTGCGTATCTCATGTAGAATGAAGGTAGTCGCAATTGCCCACGGTGAATCACAGCGTCCTCAGCTAGTTAAACTAGGTCAGAAACAAGGTAATGTTGCGAGGTGATTAATTGACTATCTAAACCTGTAAAAAGCAAATACATCGTTTTGTGAGATTACTAATAGCTTTAGCTTTGCAAATGAAGATGGATATTTTTTTTCTGTCATTTGATTACTCTCCTAACCTGGATATTGTGACTCTGTTGTCCATGTTCAAGAAAATATAAGTCTTACTCTAATTTAAGACCCTTCCAATTAAGGACCACCTCCAATTAAAAACACCTAGTTATAGATCACCTTTCTGCAGCACCAAATGAATGTCTATCTTTTATATTTATAACCATATGAAAACTGCCAGTCCCACAAAAGTGTTCTTTTACTCAAGTGGGAATTAGGCAGCTATGCTAGTATACAGATACGTTTCACTGACTCTGTACCAAATTCATCAAATTGTGTAGTTTCTATACAGTACTTACATTTTCTCCATACCAAAATTACTGTCATATGGTTTATTTGTTGTGTATTACAAAATACATTGAGGAAAAAGTTTCTTATGGGATTAGTACTGTATACCAGCTTGGCCTCATAGATCTGTTTAGTAGAGTTCCTAATAGTTGTCAAAGTTTTGGGCTTAGATCCTAATGGGATTATCATAATATTAAATGCTTGCAGTACACCATGTCCAGTAAACTTGGGATTGTTTTTGTTGAGAATAACTCAATGTTTCGATAGAGTTACTTCAATCGTCATCAGGAGAATCATAGATACATTACAGTTACCATATATCACTAATGGCACAAGTAGCTCTACCAAATTTACTGTTTACTGTTACTGGGCATATATAATGCGCCTTTCCATTTGGTTGCAAAGTGCAAACTATAAATAGCTGAAAATAAATGATTGGAATACATTAACCAAGTATATTTGAAAATTATTTTGAATAACATCAACAAAAGTTCAATTAATGCTTATAATTGAGGAAAAATACCCGATTTTACATCCATGGGTACGATATACAAATATTATAGTCACAACCATAGTCAAGTCTATTTGAATCTCAGTTATTTTATTTTAATTATATCCATTTAAAAAAGTATAATACATCTCCAAGTATCGAAATGCACGCCATCGTGTCGGGATTAAATATTTCGACATTAATTATGTCATCATCAGTAATTTAAATATCCATTTAAATGCAGGACTTTTGGATCATGAAATAAGAGAAATAAAAATTCTTGATAAAAACATTTTAAAAGAAGATTAACGTAATGGTTGGTAGGATATTTGTACAGCACCTTCCACAATAAAATTGTAAGGAGTGTACAATACATAAATATCACAGTTTTCCATTGAACCAGGGAAGCAATTTAACTACAGTATGCTGACAGTATTCAATCTATCGTCGTTGATCACGGGGCAAATTGTTCAGGAAATCAGCTTTTGTAGTTACAGTACATAAAATAGAGACATACTCTTTATAGACTTTTGACAAATGAGCTGGTATTTGTGACCTCATGGCCTTTGTTGTGTAGTAGTACATAATGTACAGTACTACCATTAATTTAGTGATTGTCCCATTACTGTACATTACCAGCACTTGTTATCAACACAACTGAATAGATAAGGCAATTCAAAGAAAGAGATACTTTACACGCAGTTTGATTTAATCACAGATTTGAGATTTTTGTTATAGAATTAACCTTTGGTCAATCTACTATACTTGAAAATAAAAATTTATAGTGGTGGCTGTACTATTAAAAATCCAATCAAATTAAATCATTTTGATTTAATATAAAGTTAAATAATTCAAAATGTACTGTAGTTTACAAAAGTAATGAAGAAATGGAGTCTTGCCTGCATTCCTGAGGCCTCCTACAGGTATGGAGGTACAGTAGTCATGAGGGATCCTTCAGTACTGTAGGCTAAAATTTTCAGAGTTTATATTCATATGTATGGTATGTTATTTTCTGTTTTCAAATGTGTAGTTGGTGGGAAAGTTAGTGGGGGGGGGGGTTGTATTTTGTAAATTTATAAATCTCCCATTGAATTTTCTGAACCTTCAAGTGTGAGAAAAATGTTCTCACTGCCAGGGTTCATTCATGGAGCTCCATAGTTTAAGTCAGGGCCTTAGAATAACCAGGCATTTCAACCTTTATTACACAAAACAAATAAGAGAATTTATGACACTGGGTTTCTCATTGAAATTATATGGGCTAAGATCCCAACACCAAAGTGGTCATCTTTTGTGACCTCTACTATAACTTCTGCTGAGATATTACACTAATAACTCAAAAAAGAATAATGCACAAAGAAGAGATGCACTAACAAAAATACTAATTATTTTTGAGCAAACACATAACAATAATATAGTGTAGTATTATGCTGATGCTAATAGAAGAGTAGACAGAAAGACTGCTTAAAATCATAAATATACAATCTATTGTTTTTACAGTTCTGTTTTATTGTACATGAATCCGTTTCGGGAGTGATATTCTTGTTGTAATTAAAAATACCATCTCATAAAAATATGAAAATCCCTCAAAAATTAAATTTGAATAGATCAAAACGTAAGTAAGGTATTAACTTACAATGATCGAAACAAATTTTTTTACCATCAGTTTATCTAGTACATATAATTGCACAATGCCTCTATGAGCTTTACATAAAAATTATATACGGAGAAAGAAGTAAGAGAATAATAACAAGTATTCATAAGTTTACTGTAATAAGAAAGACCTTATAGATCAGAAATACTGCAATAAAGCTTTAATTTGTTACTAAGTAAAATGCATTTACATTGATGATGCGCTGTAACATGCTTTGCCAAGTTTGCATATTGTTAGCCTTGAACTAATTGTTGTCCCCACAGGCTACAACATCCCACTTAAAATGAACCACAACATGAATTGAACTTTTCAATCCAAGCTGGGATTTCTGGTTTAGATGAATATGTTGCTAAATACGAGATGAGCACATCTACCAAGTAGTGTATTTTGTACTGACCTTCGCCTAGCCAGTAGGCCCAACTGGCCTTTGTTGTGTAGCAGTACATAATGTACAGTACTACCATTAATTTAGTGATTGTCCCATTATTGTACATTACCAGCAATTGTTATCAACACAACTGAATAGATAAGGCAATTCAAAGAAAGAGATACTTTACACGCAGTTTGATTTAATCACAGATTTGAGATTTTTGTTATAGAATTAACCTTTGATCAATCTACTATACTTGAAAATAAAAATTTATAGTGGTGGCTGTACTATTACAAATCCAATCAAATTAAATCATTTTGATAAAGTTAAATAATTCAAAATGTACTGTAGTTTACAAAAGTAATGAAGAAATGGAGTCTTGCCTGCATTTCTGAGGCCTCCTACAGGTATGGAGGTACAGTAGTCAAGAGGGATGCTTCAGTCCTGTAGGCTAAAATTTTCAGAGTTTATATTCATATGTATGGTATGTTATTTTTTGTGAGAGACTTTACTTTGACCTCTGTTTTCAAATGTGTAGTTGGTGGGAAAGTTAGGCGGGGGGGTGGGTGTATTTTGTAAATTTATAAATCTCCCATTGAATTTTCTGAACTTTCGAGCGTGAGAAAATTGTTCTCACTGCCAGGGTTCATTCATGGAGCTCCATGGTTTAAGTCAGGGCCTTAGAATAACCAGGCATTTCAACCTTTATTACACAAAACATATAAGAGAATTTATGACTGTGGGTTTCTCATTGAAATTATATGGGCTAAGATCCCAACACCAAAGTGGTCATCTTTTGTGACCTCTACTATAACTTCTGCTGAGATATTACACTAATAACTCAAAAAAGAATAATGCACAAAGAAGAGATGCACTAACAAAAATACTAATTATTTTTGAGCAAACATACATTACAATAATATAGTGTAGTATTATGCTGATGCTAATAGAAGAGTAGACAGAAAGACTGCTTAAAATCATAAATATACAATCTATTGTTTTTACAGTTCTGTTTTGTTGTACATGAATCCGTTTCGGGAGTGATATTCTTCTTGTAATTAAAAATACCATCTCATAAAAATATGAAAATCCCTCAAAAATTAAATTAAATTTGAATAGATCAAAACGTAAGTAAGGTATTAACTTACAATGATCGAAACAAATTTTTTTACCATCAGTTTATCTAGTACATATAATTGCACAATGCCTCTATGAGCTTTACATAAAAATTATATACGGAGAAAGAAGTAAGAGAATAATAACAAGTATTCATAAGTTTACTGTAATAAGAAAGACCTTATAGATCAGAAATACTGCAATAAAGCTTTAATTTATTACTAAGTAAATGCATTTACATTGATGATGCGCTGTAACATGCTTTGCCAAGTTTGCATATTGTTAGCCTTGAACTAATTGTTGTCCCCACAGGCTACAACATCCCACTTAAAATGAACCACAACATGAATTGAACTTTTCAATCCAAGCTGGGATTTCTGGTTTAGATGAATATGTTGCTAAATACGAGATGAGCACATCTACCAAGTAGTGTATTTTGTACTGACCTTCGCCTAGCCAGTAGGCCCAACAGGTGAACATCACTAAAATGATCCTACGCCCTAGCTTATCAACACATCAAGGAAACAGATTCATAATGAAGAATGTCAGAGGGTTATTTTAAGTGTTGAATTATCACATATTGAAATTGCATGTGAAATCTTGACAATTACATGAATGCACATGGAGTCCTAATACATCAAAATCTTGTGGTCTTCACATGATTTCTCACACAAATGAATTTACATGAAATACTCACATGTCAAAATCTTGCCTGAAATCCTCACGTTAAAATATATGTAATCTCAAACGTGGAAATATTATGTGAAAGCCTTACCTTATTCGTGTGAAATTCTCAAAAGTCTTATAGGAGAATGGAATGTGATAGGGAAATCGCATGAGGAAGGCAAGATAGGAAAACAGCGGGGAGGATGCGGTATGGTAAGAAGCAGAGATACATTAAAATATCTCACACTGAAAACATGTGAATGCCACACCTTATGTGAAGTTCTCACATTAATACCTCAAGTGGACTCTTTATTTATTTATTTGTTTATTTTATTTATTTCGTCTTTATACTGAAATAACACTTTCAGAGCTAAAGTGGTTCAGTAGTAACTAAGAAAAGAAAACAATTGAAAAAACATAATTAAAAACAATTTCTTAAAATATTGACAATATAGTAATTTACAATTTAGAATAATATGCATTGCAAAAAAAACTAATGTCACATTATCTTATGAAGATTTTGAAATAGAAAATTTAAAATTTGAAAGTGTTAAGGATTCAAAGTTTGTTTTGATATTATCTGGGAGGGTTATTCCATAATTACATTAAAAAGTATCTGGAATTTTTACATATTAAAATATTATGTAAAATGTTCCCATTTGAAAAACTGTATTCATATGGAATTCTCACCTGATAAAGTAGGATACCTTTACTATGGAATGCTTAACATTTTTTGTATGTGGATTTTTTTCACATACTGTATTCTCATTAGTAAAGTTCAACTTTAGGCCAAATAAGTTTATTTTCTAGTTTTGTGTCTCCCACCCTCATCAAATTTTTGAGCCTCATAAAAAAAATTACTATTTGGTATTTTTTTTAATGAAAAAGATAAATAACGATGATCTGAATGATTGTTGTCAATATCAGTATTTCAGTATTTATTGGAACTCGCTTTATTGGAACGCACAAACCTGCGCGGTGGTGCGTGCATTTCATAATACAATCAATAATAAAAATTATACTACAAAGAACAACAATTAAAATGAAAAACAAAGCTAAGAACAATTTATAAGCAATATTACCGTATTAAACATTAGTAAAATCGAAAGTATTATGTAAGGGTCACAAGCCTAAGAAGATTTAGAAACATAATAGCATTAGCAGAATACGTTGCAAAACGATTCATTTTACTACTTTTTTATTGAAAAAAAAAATATATACACTTTTTTTTATTTACCAGCCTGTTTACTATTAGTTTAGTATAGTAAATAGCAAATTAGTAAATATCATCACCAAAAAATATTTCAAATCTTGAAAGTGAAACTGACCAGTAATTTTATTTGGCCTTAACCATGGTATAGTAGAATATCAAAGTCATTCACACTTTTTGAAATGCTGCATAATTTTAAAAACATTTATAGTACTGGGTGAAGGTGCCTTGTTATCAAAATATATTATTTTTTAAATTGAAAGAGGGTTAGGGTTTTCAGTATTTTGAACATATCCAGTAAACCACAGCGTGTGTTGACCCAGTCAATACAGTAGATGATACCACTTAAAGGGAGGCACTCTATTGTGTGTATTCTTGTTTGTGAATGGTATTTGGGATTATATTGCTGTACATAAACTTGTAATGCTATCTTTTTTAGAATCAGTTTTGTATTCCAAATCCTGCACTTGTAGAGCACTGCATTCTTTAAAAAAAAAGAATATAGAGGTATGACTGTGACAGTAACCTTTTTCAGTGATACAATGATATTTAATTGCAGTTTATAATATACAAATTGAGATCTTATGAAAGAGATTTTGAAACATTTTCTGTACAACATATCCCACTAAATGTATATTTGGATTGCTTATGATTTTAATTATTTTCATCTGAGAATACAATTTATATTTTTGTGTTATTTTGTTTTAAAATTAAATTATTTCTTTAGTAATGACTAATACACTATAATTGTATCCGTTGTTTGTCTCCATTCTATAATTGACATACCACCCACTGTTGAATATGACTAAAAATAAAATAAATTAATGCAGTCTCTCATGAAACATAATTTAGTTTGTCACAGACTGTATACTAGTTTGTACATTATGTTTATATATTTTCTTTTTCTTGGTAGGTTACATACTGCGAAGTATCTTTTTTTTTTTTTTTTTAATATATATTTATTAATTGAGAACCTGTTCATTATTCTTCTAATGAAGCTCTGGGAATTTCTACTTCTAGTCAAAAGAAAAACGTAATCTCGAAAGCTCCAATGAGGGCAGTATAAAAGAGGCAGAGTATACTGACCCTAACAGCCCCCCCAGAAAAGATCTATTAATCCTTTAGCCGAGGGCCCTAACGGCCAACCATACTATCTATTTTAACCAAAATCTATTTTTAATCAAACAGCCAAGTGTTTTCTAGAGCTCTTCATTAGAGCTAAAAATCATGGTTTCTGATTAAATTTGAACCTACTTTATGACCAAGCATATGACCGTGGGATTGAAGTTACCTTCTACAAATTAACCAAAACCACATAACCCTGCAATTTTCTTGACTAATATATTGCACTAGTCATTTAAGCTAGGGGCATGCTTAATTATTTTATAATTAGCTCTAATTAACTTCCTTTAATTTCACCCATGGTTGATTCATGTTGTGCACTAGGCTAATTGTTTTAGTTGAAATGTTAACTACCAAGGCGGTCAATGAGTAATTAATCTGAACATGAAGACCTCGTCAGCGAGGGATCTTTAAAATGTGCTCATTTTCTTAGATTGCATTCTACAAACAGCCCTACAGTTGATTAATATTCACAGTAAATCAGCTCTATAGTTCTTGCTTATGACTGCCAAGCATTCCCTAGATTCCAGGGTTCCTGCTCGTCTGTCTGCATTTGCCTTCCTTTCAAACCTGATTTCTCCTGGCATTTATCCATAAGTAATATATTAGTTTCCATGGTGATTCATGTTATCTGTTCAGATACTAGATTGGTGTGCCCATGTGGAATTTTTGTTATGATTTCATATTATATTTATAACCCACTTGAATTATAGACTTGTTTGATTCTGTTTATTTTATTCATTTATTGACAGTTTAAGCCCTGAATCGGAACAAACACTGCTTTCCACAAAGCCCACAATACAATTAAATACAAACCAATTAAAAGAATTTGCATACTAAAATTATGAAATGCATACATCGATTAAAATAAAAATATTCATGTTTAATTAATATTAAAGATATACTTTCTTTATAACTGATTACGCGATAATAACTACAGTTTTTATCATCAAAATATATAATACAGTAAGGAATCAAATTGAGGTTGAACATACTGTAGGGAATACAGAACATTAAACAGGATTAAACTAATATTCTTATATATATACACAGGA
>NW_022696227.1:207350-262838 GCF_011630105.1 Anneissia japonica
AGATGTGTATAAGAGACCAATTTCAACATACCAGTGATGAATATCAGGTGTTATCTTTCTTAATACTTTTTAGATTTTCATATTTAAAATTTGTGTACTCAAATTTGGAAGAAATATGGTACCATTCTTCAAGTTTATCATAGAGGGCAGCAGATATATGTCCTTACTGCTGCAACCTAAATACTGCAACTGTACTACATTATCTTCTTGATTGTACTACAGTATCTATGACCAGGAATTTGTCAATTGTCCTTTATAATTATACTAGTAATTCTTTTTTATTACCTTGTACCAAACCTTCATTTGCTATTGCTATTATTATTTATCAATGTTTTTTTTAACATTTTTCTTCTTGTAGGCTGCCACCTTCAGCATGGTGGAGATTCCACAGATTGTTTATTTTTAAATAGTTTGTTATAGTTCTGATTGGTTTATATGAACTGATGTCTAATTATTTGTCAAAACACTCTACTGCAGTTCATTGATGTTTAAAAGTCTTTTTTTTTAAATTAGTATTTTTGTTCGTAGTGAACTCTGTTGTTATGCTCAATTAAGCAGTATTTCTGTTGTAATAAAGGAAATTACATAAGGGAATTACAATATAACGTGCTTGATTTCTTTTCATCCAGTAATGAAGATTATTAGACTTTTTTTGGTATCTGTTATAACATGTTTTTAATTCCTTGTTCTTTCAGACCAAAGTAAGCATAGCAGCAAAATTGCTGCCCTTGAGCCGATGGACACGATCTTTGTGAAGCAGGTAAAAGTTCCAGGACCAGCGCACGATGCCGGCCTAGCCACTGGCGACCGAATAATATCAGTTAACGGAGAAAGTGTTACTGGAAAAACATATAATAGTGTTCTAACGCTTATACAAGGAAGGTTGGTTACGAATTTTGATGAGTAGAGATTTCAATTCTATTAAGAAATTTTTTCTGGAATGTGTGTCATTACAACATATTTATATAAATTTCGAAATGATAGCATAAAACGTTTTAACTTAGAAGCAGATTTAGTTTATTGACAAACTTTTCTGATAGAAGTTAAACGACAAAACTATAAGTTCATAATTTATGTAATATCCATGTCCATTAACAACCATGATCGGTATTGTAGTTTTGATAGCTTAATAATCTTTTGTATACCTGATATGATTGGGCATCCCATGATATACTGGCTGGGCAACTCCAATATACGGTATTAACCAGTATCATTGTGGTAACAGTGTTTGCAGTAAGCTATGTAAAACCCCTTGGCCCCAAAATATTTGTTCATTTTCTGAGATAATTTATGGAATATCACAAATATTTTTTTTATTGTTGTTATTATTATGGAGATATTCAAATAATTGCTATGTACTCAGGCCTGTAATTTTTATTGACACCTGTCCTCATAGCACCTATACCAAATTCCGATCTCAGAGCTTTATGTCGGGAGTTTATGATAGCCAATCAACCAGAATCTTAATCAGTGTTTGTAAATATTATCAACTTGCTTAAGACAACAATTTAAATTTGGCTGAGTGAAGCTTTCTGAATGGTTGGATGTTTTTAGAGGTAACGTCTGTCCACTATGCAGATATAATTATACTTGGGCTGCATCAGTTTGTTGAATTTTTTGTCAACAGTTTGTTTAGCTACTGTGCAACAACAAGGCAGTGACAATTTTATAGTAGATTATATCCAATGTAATTTCAAATATTTTATTATTATTATTTTTATTATTATTATTAAATTATTAAATTAGAGAACAATTAAAAAAACGATGTTATGGGAAAAAAATAACACAAAAGATATTCCCCTTAGTTCTGAGTTAGTGGTAGTTATTATTATTATTATTATTATTGTTATTATTATTGTTATTGAATTATTTTTGTATGTCTCTACTTCAAAGCATTTGGCACCTATCCAGCAACATTCCTTACTGCCTAAAAATGGCCTTAAATTCTAGTTAGTTGGATCTTACTTTATGGATTTTCGTAGTAAAAGTCTGCAAATTAGCAAAAACTTAATTGTTTAGATATGTGTGCCATTAGAAGTTGGAAGTGTTCCAGATACCACCATAGACAGTACCTACTTGTATAAAGACACTGTCTGATGAAATATGGGAGAAAAACACCCTTAAAAAATAGCTCATTTAAATATATTAAATAAATTATTAAATTAAAATGAAAAATAAACCAAAAAAAATTCACTGACTTACAATCTTTTTATTACCAATATCCTTGAATTGATTACCAGCTAATATAAGGGTCTCATGCATACATTAAACGGTATCTTTATTTCGAAAAACATCAAACATATAAAATTATTCGGTGGCAGTCAAGTTAAATTGCAGAAATAATGTAATGTTTACATTACAGAAGAAATTTTGACACCAAATTACACAGGAAACAAAATAATTTCAGTAGAGCTAAAAATAATAGTCAAAAACAGAAAGAAAGCACCTTACTTGTACTACCCAATTATATCAAACTAACCTTATAATAATTATGTCATTGCACCAATTTATTACCACCTATTAAATAATTATTTTAATTAATTTATAAAAAAAAAAAAATACTGTACAGTAGTGAAATACACAAAGTTAAGCAATTCAATTACAGGTCTCCTTCCAATTAAAGACCACTTTAGGGACCAAATTAACCATGGTCTTTAGCAGCTTTGGGCTTTTAATTAGAAAAATAATCATTATAATTATAAAAGATAGGTATTCATTTATGGGCAGAGAAAAGTAATCATCAATTGGAAGCAGTCTTTACTTGTAGCGTCTTTAATCGGAGGGAGAACCCTATTTTAATTAAATTTTTAAAGTTGTATATTTCATTACACTTACAGACAGTATATCTACCAAATCAGGATAAAACATTCAGTACATTAAATTCAAAATAAAATATTATTAGCATAATAGTAGACCCACCAGATCAATGTGCAAAGATAGGTTATCACTATACAAATAACTTGTCAAAAAAGGTTGTTTAATTACTCAAACATAGCAACTCAATGCAGACAAGATAATAACGCAGATAATAAATATAGTACACACAGAATCAGAGCATCAATAAATAAGCATTATTTACATATTGTAAACAATATAGCAACACGCATTGGACAGGAACTATTTTATATTATTCATAATGATTGTAAATGCAAGAAAAGCCGCACACTGATTATCACATCATTATACATAAGGACAACAATATATACATTGACTAAACAATAATTAACAAGTCCTGTTGATTAGCATCTATGGAATGAGAAGTCCGTCATCAGAAGCTGAACGGGATCGCACAGTGCTACACTTACTCATTCACTCTCCCTGTACTGATTCTTTGCCTCATTAATAGAATACTATTCATTTTAATTTTAAATATGTACTGCTCTATTTGATTGACAACTGTATGTATGTATGTTTGTTGTCAATGTAATCTTTCAATATATGTTTCTATGTTGTGTGTGTTTATTTATGCATATCTCTTAGAGTGTACTAAACCAAACAAATTTTGATCAATTTTTAAAATAATTTTTTATTTTTCAGTTCTGATACAATTAAGCTTCTGGTTGTGCCAAAAAATGAGGACATTTTACAGGTTGCTTACCCATCGTCAGCATACACAACAATACCCGTCAGTCCAGATGCCAAACAAACAACACAAACGCATATGTTTAGCAATGATCATAGTGGGGAGCATACTGGATCTTTAGATGCACGATTACCCCCGTATGTATCCCCCATTCAAGCTGATGCCAAAGGTAGCGATGGAAAATTAAGGCATCAGTTTGATCGAACACAGCCGATATCTTTCAAGACGTCTACACCTGTGCTAAGAACAAATGCATTTGACATAATTGCTGCAAGTGGAACAAACAATAATAATAGTGAGAGTACAACGATGAGAGCTGTTACAGAAAGGAGGAGTGTTCAGAACACATCCTCTCCATCATCATGTGATTCGCAACAAACGCAGCGCAATTCGCTAGAGCTAATGGGCTCTGTTGAGCGGTTGTTCCAAAAGAATGGACTTTTATCTTTAAAAAGAGACACTTCGCCTTCCAACAGCAGTAGTGGATCGGTCAATTCTGCTGGAAATAAGCCAAAACATTCTGGGGAAGATCAAAGGAGGGCTGATAGAGCTTTGCCCCAGGCTGCGGTTACTGATCCAAATCTACCGGTGTATCGTGCAACACCGGCCCATGTGGTCAGTCCAACAAGTAATGACCCAACCACTATACCTCATGTTATTTCAAACTCTGGACATTCCGTAGACAGTCAGTCTTCTCAAAATAAGTCTCAATCTGGATCAGATAATAACCAAGGGCATTGGTCTGCTCAAAGCAGAGTTAGAAGGTCGCCATCAGGTGGCAATAAGAGGGACAAAGTAGCAGACATCAACTCTGACAGAAGAAGGGGACAATATATAGGGTCTAGGGGGAGGGTGGACTACAGATCAATAGAGACTAAATCAATTACCACATATGCAACTGAACATGCAAAAAAATATGTATCTAGAGGACATGAATCCAGATGTGATGATAATGATTTTAGGCAAGAAAAACAAGAAGATTCTCATGAAAAAGAAAATTTAAATTTGCGAGGAATGGTAATATCGCGGTCCGACGGTAATATCAATGATCATCAATGGAATGCACAAGATATAGATATTGAACCTACTGACACAGATGGGGTATTCCGAGCTGAACCTGTTCGCAGAAGTAGTGAGTATAACCAAAACAAGCCGGTTCATATTAGAAATCCACGGGACACAAAGTCTCTCCGGGAAAACCGTCGTAGACGGATCCAATCTGAGGAAGATCGTACCTTTCAGTCTGTAGCGGAAAGGCGACAGGTATTTGAATCCAGAACTCAATTTAAATCGTTAGATTCTCCTAGGGAAAGATCTGTCGATGAAAAGAAAAATGACCTAGATTACCTGCGTAGACGAAAAATTAGTAGTACCTCTTCTACCACATCCGGAAGACTAGATTCTTACCAGGATGAATGGGAGAATGATCCACCCCCATTCAACCGCAATGACAGGGGGCGTATGAAGATTCGCGAGAGAAGTCAAGAACGCGAACGCCAGCATGAACAGTGGCTGCGTGAAAGGCATCGTAGTAAGAGCCTAGAAAGAGTGAATCACCGCAACTTAGGACAGGGTTGGAAGGCCGCTGCCTATGCTCGCGGGGAGCAAGGTATGTCCAGGCAACAGAGACAGTCTAGTCAGATGGAGACACGAAAGCAACAGATGGAAACACCAAAGCAACAGAGGGAAACACCAAAGCAACAAATCAGTAGACAGGATGAAGCAGAAGAATATGTTCCATTAACGACACAACAGAGGAAGCAACGTAAGTATTATATATCAACTAACTGGAAATTAAATATTGATCAATAATGGCAACGATTTGTTTTGCAATTTTTATAAATGGAGTATCTACATATAAAATATATATTGTGACTCATTAAGGTACATAAATGTTTTGGATATAAGTCCCTGTATAATTTTAATGTAGTGCTTGTTTTATTTACAGTGTACTTTGCATATCATTGTTCTGATTATTTGATCATAATAACTTACACATATTAGCTTTCAGTTGGCATCTGTCTAACTTTACCTTTTGATTCTGTTTAATACATCAAGTGTGATTCTGATTTTTTTAGTTGAGATGCAAAACTGTTATGCTACTGTTGATTTGCTGACAAATTCCACTGTCTGATATGGCAAACAGATTATCTTGTGACAGTAATATCTGCAGCTTACTTGTATTAGCCACTGTCCCCAGATAAGCTTGCATCAGTAAGCTACAAAATCTTGCATCAGTGGTTTTACTTCGCCTTACAACTGAATCTAATGACAGATTTAATTTAATTTGCCTTTAATTTGATGCATTTTTGTGTATGGACATCCTGGGTTATTACTCTGTTGATTAATCTTTTACCTCTTTTTCATAGTGTCTTCTAGTCTGAACATAGCCAAAGAATGCTCAAAAGTTAAGAACAGCTTAGCTCAGTTGGCTAAACTGGTGGTAGTCACTGAAGTGGATCCATTGTTAACCCTTGGTCTCTGGTTCAATTCCATCCGCTGCTCTTCTTGTGTTTCAGCTGGAGGGATGAAATGCAAGAAAGAAATTGCATTGTCTTTTCAGAAGAGACGTTTAAACCATCAATCCCTTGTGCAATATGCCCCTTAAAGGATGCAGTACACTTTGGGAGTAGGGGATTGTGTCCCAATGTACTGCCCAATCATTACTACCAGAAGGACCCCACTGGAAATGAATGTTAATGGGACTTTCAAGATTATCCTTGGTCCAATCCAAGTCATTCAAATACATAACTTATTGACCTGTTGACCAAGATTTTTATCATTTCACTACTAATATTCCTCTTTTTTATATTAAATAAAGGCTTTTTGGGTTAGAAAAAATATATACTTTTGGAATCTTTTTACTTTTGAAAATGAGATCCTCTTTTCTAAATTCTAAATGTTTGCAGTTTTAGGCACTGACCATTACTGCGCAACTAGTGTTATTTTTATTTTCAATAACTTATTGAAAGCAACATTTATCACAATTTCTTACTTGTGTTCTTTGACTTATAATAAACCAATGATTTATTATAAGTCATAATCTTTCTATATATTTATTTTAATAAAACTTGTGTTTCTTTTTTCCACCTTAATTTTAACACATTTCTAGTAACTGTCTTGTTACAGTAACATGTATGGCTAACTTTGTGAATACTGCCCTCTATAATTTGTAGAATGCATTATTATGTTATTATTGTGTTGTTTTGTTATTTTATTGTGTTAGTCTCATTAACCAAGTTGCACAGTTTCTCTCACCAGTTCCCATGTTTAAAAACATTTGTTTTCAAAATACAAGCAATTATTTTAATCTTCATTGTGTAAAATTGTGTTGATTTTGTTTGATATGCAGCCTACAAATTATACAATGTGTTTTTGTGATCCATTAATATATAAATTAATTTATGTGCTTAAATTTACTCCATAACTGATACTCCATGTGCTGTAATCAAAATTGTTATGTGAAGTATTAACTATAGAGTAAAAGTCTTCAAATTCTTTTTGTGTTTTACATTTAAAAATGTTGAAGAATGTATTGTTTGTGACCCAGTCTACTTGACCAATTTTTTTTCTTCTGTGTTTCGTAGAGCTGTTTAGACGTGCGCACTCAAATTACGATTCTTGTGAGAGCCTAGACTCTGAGCCCGCCACACCACGTTTACGCAGACCCTTTCAATTTTTGCTTGGTAGACGACGTTCTGGTAGTCTGGGTGTGTTAGATTGACCCCCTTACTTTGTAGTATAATTTCATACTTTGCTAGCTAGCTCAGTGGTGCATGATTTAATTACTTGCTTCTGTGCATATAACTAACATAACATATATTAACATAACACTAACCTTTTAAAAATTGCATATTTATACTAAACAGCTTAAAAGTTATTAGAAGGTATACCAACCACATACCAAAGTATACCAAATCTCATGAGTCATAATTATTTATTATAAAGAAAATATAAATATTAATTTTTATGAACGAATGTGAGGCGATAGATTTGGTGTTCCAAGCACAAAACAGGCCAATGAGTAATGTTTAAATGCTGCTTAAATTTTCTATTATTTTATATTTAAAAGTAATTTTAAAAATGATAACCAATGAATACTAATATATATAAATCAATAAATGTAATAAAAAAGAGCCTTATGAAACACGCTTGAGCAAGTGTGGCATGGTCCAAGGCATCTGAAGACTATCAAAAGGTGGGGCTATGGAAGTGCCACTTAGCCTAGGACCACATTCCTGCTTTAACATGATGGAATTTAACTGGAGCTCAATGGTTAAGGTGTTCCTGTGCCTAACTCATGGTCCTGGGTTCATATCCTTGAAATCTTAATTTATTATAATGATGTCATGTACATCATGACTCATCATTTGCTGTTTAATTTGAGAGAAGTAAATAAATGTTTAGAAAAACGCCTGGTGGCAGTCCAAATGCAACAAGCTTGGATAGGGTAACAGATTTTAAGCTCTGATTCACGCTATCAAATTGTTTTGCTTAAAGTGTATTTGATTTGTCTTCATATGGGCTTGATAATGTAATATCACACTCATATGGATATGATGATCTCATATCACACCCATATATATGGGTATGATTGTCATACCCGGTATGATTGACATATCACACCCATATATGGGTATGATGATGTCATATCACACCCATATATTGGTATGATGATGTCATATCACACCCATATATTGGTATGATGATGACATATCACAACTATATATGGGTATGATGATGTCATCACACCCATATATTGGTATGATGATGTCATATCACACACATATATTGGTATGATGATGTCATATCACACCCATTATTGGTATGATAATGTCATATCACACACATATATTGGTATGATGATGTCATATCACACCCATATATGGGTATGATGATGTCATATCACACCCTGTGGGCAAATCACAGGTATTTATCACATAAAACTTGATAAGTTGGACAGACCTTTGTGACCCTAATAATAAAAAACAAAATATAAATCTAATTATATTTATGTAAATATTATATAGTTTTATTCATAACTAAATGAATTTTCAGGCATGCCTGTTGGCTAGCATGTCAATTAAAATTTTGTTTAAAAAAATTATTTATTTTAAATAGTTATAATATAGTAATTGTTTACTTTAAAAATCTGTTTCTTTTAAAGATTGTGGTTATTATTTGTCTTGCCAAATTGTGTTGGAATATTTTTAGGTGATGTGATTTGTTTTACCTATCACAACCGCAAACATGCCTCACCATATTAATGATGCATCTGACCTCATTAATAATCATTATTATTATTCAGTAGAGATCTTTGATATAATAAACCAATTAGATCATTATCAGTATTTCAATTTTAATTTATCAGAATATTGACCTGCATATTGAGTCTCATATTTGTTGCAAAAACTAACCTGCTTTTTTACGGTTGCTCTTATTGGCTGGAATCATACAGGCACTCCTATTGACCAGCATGTCAATTCCATATACCTGGTCAAAAATTGCACCTTTATTAACAAGTAATAATAATATATATGCGATGTAAATAGACACATGTACCCTATATGTTTAAACATGTGCTCTATATGTTTAAACATGTTTATAAACACATGTATACCATATTATACACAAACTATCATAAATGATGAAATACGCGCCACTACCTGAATGAACTATTTGGAGGGTTCAGTGTGGTACTTACTGTATTTGCTAGAGACATTGACTGCAGCACTTGTTACAAACTTTTGGAGTGTTGTGCTTGACTTTACTTGTTTTGCAACATTGGTATTTTTAATAATGTTAGAATCTGTAATGTAGTGTAATATTTATTCAAATATATATATCTTAATAAGTTCCACACATCATTTACCCACGAGTGGAAAATATCATTTTTAGTACAGTACATTGTATATTTGTGATTGGTGCTTATTCAATCATTTATGGTAGTTCTATTTTGTATATATTAATAATGTCAACTTATATAATTCATGTTATATTTGATACCAATTCTCATTCTATTTATATGTTCTTAAATTTATTTTTACATTGAACATTATTCACTTCAAAATATATCATTCTTTTCCAATGAATAAGTATTCTTGTTTAGGTATGTACACTGTATATAACACTAAAAGCAGCAAGAATTTATTCATGTTTGAAATAAGTACTTCACATAATACTGTATAAGTATATGATTATTTATAATATTAAATTAAATATGTACCGAATTTGAATAAGTATATATACATATAAGAACAGCTTGAATAAGTTCACAATATGAAAAATATGTGTTTAAAACACATTATTGCATTACTCAAGCAACACATTCTTCCATGTATAAATCAGAACACAGTATATGTACATCCTTTATACGAACAACACTTTTATAACACTATACCAGATTCCAAGTAATTTTAGTGTTTTATGTATTATTTTATAAGTACATGACCAATGAAATATGCATAGTCTATATAAGTAATTGAGCATGTTTTATTACTTACATCATGCCAAGAACATGGTGTAACCTCTTTCATCTTTCAGTAGCTTGGGAATTCAACTCATTATTTTATTATGTTTCTAGGGATGCAAAGTTCAGAAAAACCTCTCAAAGAAAAGACATCATGGATTCAAACACTTACTCCTCGGTTGGCTAGAAGAAGTAACTTTTACCTTCATGGTGTTTCTCTTTCTTTTTGTCACTCTTTTTTCCTCCAGGAGTTGCGGTGCTTATTAACCTCTCAGGGCTTGTGACTGTTGCCGGTAGCTTGCATTTTAAAATCTCACTATAGAGGGCGTTCTCATTGTACAGGCATGCTTGCTTGTTTTGGGGAAATGTTAGTGAAGATACTTGGGCTGATGGATTTCTTATAATATATGATGTTATATAGTGCATGTCTCATGCATCCATCCATTCAAACATTCATCATTCATGATTTTGAAAAGTAACATGTAGAATAACTTTCACACACCTTGGTATCAGAAATTGGGATGTTCCATTAATTTGGGGAAATAGTTCTAATAAAGTAGATTTCAAATCATGTTATGAATATATTATCTAGCTTGAATTTTAGAATTCCAAAGTTAATTTTTCAGAGAAATACAGTAGGTTATTCTGTTTTATTACTTAATAAGTTCAATTTTTATTTATAGTATATCAATTGAGAGAGGTTTATATAAAAATTAACAATAATAAAATAGTAATATCATAATTATGGTAATATTTATTAGCATAATTAAATAAATATGTTATACATACAGGATGCCAAGAGATAGGAATATAAATAAATAAATATATCATGTTGATTATATTGATCAAAAAAGTGGGATTACCTTTAGAATATGAATTTTGATTAAACATACTATCAAAATTTACTTCTTCCTATTTGATATAATATTTTTTTATTAATGAACAAAACCACATTTAAATATGGAACAGTATAATAACATTTTACTGTGAAACTATTTTATAAATAGTTTGTTGTAATGTTCAATAACATTTTACGAGAGACTTAACTGATATCTATTTCTTTTAAAGGGTTGCTAAAATTTATGTTTAGTTTTTATGTTATATAGTTGTGTATTCGGTAGCATGTTCTCCTTAATCCTGGTGTTTTACTCTCTTTATTATATATTTAATTTTATGTTGTGCATCTGTCATAAGTGTTATTCTATGATTTTGTTTTTCTCACAAACTTTTTTTTGACTAAAACATTCCTTTTTTCTTGTTTTATTATTGCAATACATAGGCACATATGACTCTAGTCAAAAGAAAGGTTTGTTGTTGTTTTTGTTGTACTCTTAAACGTGTCTGCTGCCACCATTGTTATTAAAATAAACATTATCCAAATGCTGTATAATACATAGAATTTTATAGATATTGGCAAAGCCTGTGGTTGTTCTAGAAACCCTATAGCAGAAATGAAAATCTGTTGCATGTTGTATTTACTGAAGGTCCAATCTTATTAATCATCCTTATTACCAGTGATAAACTTGGCATCCATGTTCATTATTACCCCTTGAATAAGACAGACCATTCTTTGATAAAAATGATGCAGTCTTGGTTGAAACATCAGGCAACTGCTCTGTGTGTTTCTTTAAGCATCAGTGTCACTATGTGACTTATTAATGTATGTGCATACCCTCTGTCCCTTTAAATATTACAATGTCATTTTGTGTTTCTAATTATATGTTGACATTACCCATGTCCCCTTAAGTTGTGGTAATATCACTGTGTATCTACCACAGTACTTTACACATGTCCCCATTTTCTTTAACACATATCACTGCATATCCTCTGTTTTAAGTGTACACTATCTGTGTCCCTTTAAGAATTAACAGTGTATACATTTGAATAATATACTTTCTAATACATATGTATATTCCCCATGTCTCTTAAGACATAACATACCTTCATTTTCTGTCCAGTGTTGGCTTTTGTATAATGAATCATAAAATGATACTATATCCATTATCCAATAAATAGTTAGTCATAGCCATTTTACTTAAGATTCATCAGGGAAAAAATAATCCATGGGCAATATAATTTAGTTTTCTGTGTTTGTTAATGTGTCTGTACAAAGTGGTAGCTGGTGCCTAACATTGAACTTTTCTTTTTTATGTGGTTTAGTTACTTGTGTACTGTATTTGTGTTATTTATTTGTTAATTATTGTTAGTTATATCCTTTACTGCCTATGTAATTTTTATGGAAGGATAATGATGATTGTTATTATGGTTAAGTTATTATTTTATTGTATTATTATTGGTATTACTTTGCTATTATTATTATCAGTATTGGTTTTTTTTTTGTACAATTCTAAGTATTGTCATCATTTTTGTTGCTGTTACATATTATCGATTGTTTATATATAATGGTCATTATCATTACTGTCTTGATGTATTTTAATGCATTTCCTAATAATATTGTATCTACCTTTAGTTCCATATATTAATTATTAGAACCCTTACATACTGACAGAATAGACACACTCATACCCAGCCATTGCACATCCTCAGACAATAACAAATATGTTATACACTGCCATGCAAGCAGTACATTGCCTTTCATATTTCTAATTATTCCATGTGCCATTAGGCCATTTGACAAAAATTAAAACCTGTTTCTCACTTGCAATTTTCCTCTAGTTTTTATTTCCAAAATGACCACAGCAGCGGTCTTCTTATCATGTCCTCAAAAAACTTTGATGTTTGCAAATATGACCGTAGGGGCAGGCCCTAGACAGGACCCACTCTGGTCTAGTCTAAGCATGATGACAGTGGTTATACAAGTATACCTTATATGCCTTGTGGTGGTGGTAGAATTGGTGTTACCCATGGCCATGACGAGCACACTTCTACCATGACCCCAAAGGCAGTGGCCTAAAAATAAAGGAAAAATGTGAAGATGAGAAACATGTTTTTAATTTATTTATCATTATATAGACAAATACAGATTATTTTATACATCCACATTATCCCAATACTTTTCTGTATGATTTGTTTACTTAGCTTCTTACATTATATTACAATATATCTAAACACAAATATATATTTTTATATTCCATACTAATTTAACAATAGTCTGACCATTTTCAACTTCTGACATTGAGAAATCACTGTTGACATGTATTATTCAACATGGTTTGCAGAACCCAAACTTCCTATATCCTTCACTTTGACTCTTATTATTTAGACTCCTATACCTAATACCTAATTACTCTTATACCTTGTATTTGTAGGATAGTAACTGTGTCATAAATAGACTACATAGACAAATGAATGACAAATTGTTTTAGATGTGATTCCCGAATTGTTATTCAAAAAATATGTGTTCAAACAATTATGAATTTTAATAAAATCCCAAAGTTTAATTATATTTTATATATTTGACCAGTTATTTAAAACTTTACAAAATAGAAACAAATACTTATGATACCAATGATTTATCCTGTATCCTGTATCTTGACATGTTACTTCAGCAATATATTCTCCCACTTCCCCTAATTCTTGTTTGTGATTCAGTTAATATTACACCCTCTGTTTTCAACTGGACTACACAGAATGGTTTTTTTTTTTTTTTTTTTATATTTTGATGGATAGTCAAGTTACACTAGGATATATGTACTGGTTGACAAATATGGATTTGTAATGGTTTTATTTTTAGTGGGTGAATCGAAGCAGAGAGTAAGTCGTCGAACCTCATTTCTCAAGGCAACATTCGATGGCAGCAAACACCCCCAACAGGCAGATACAACAAGTCTCACATCTTTGCATTCATTGGACGAGGACTTCATTGAACATCGTACACCACCACAAGTCTCTCAGTAAGACTAATATAATTTAAAAAAACAATATTTTTGTTTTATTAATTATATATTTAATATTATTTATCACACAAAAATGTAAACATGTGCAATGAATAAAATGACCAGGAAAGTGTCAAGATTATTATTGATTGTGTTACTTATAATCGGTATCTTTATTCAAAAAAACTCCTTCATAAAAAAATACATTAGTAGCCAAAAGCTAAATTGGTGTATTTTGTACAAAAGGAAAACAAGAACGAGAAACGGCAAAAACATCACATTAAAACAATTACTTCCGGTAAGTTAGACGTGCACTGCGTCGGCTGATTGTCGTTTAATCATCAGCTGATGAATTCATATCTGTTCCACTGATATATAATAATTTTTAACATAATGTATTTAAAAATATCTTTAGGAGAAATCCCTACGTACTAATTGGTTGCTATTCACCAACAGAAAACCAAGTCAGAAACGAACACCAAGTATTAGGAAGTTAAAGGAATTCTTTGGTGAAGGAACACCGAGAATCGTTGAAGCAGCATCGTCCAGAGTAGGCCCAGAAAGTGAACAGCAAGTGGATATAATCAAAGAAGGCCCTCTGCAGGTCAAAGTTGAATCCAAAGATGGCAGGGTAAGAAATCTGTATTACTATTTGTTGGAGTTTTTTTGCATCAGGAGAAATATTACGAGTCAATGTTTGTCCTTCGTGTTATAGTACTGAATGCTCAGTACATTCCCAAATGCTTGTGAAAAAAAATCCTGCAAGGGATTCAGTTGGGAATCGAATTCTCGACCTCCAGATAACTAGCCTGGTGTCATAACCACTGGACCACAGAATTTGTGCTTGGTGGCTATTGTTGAGCTTGTTCCCCAAGGAGCACCGGGTACTGCAATGCTATTTGATGGAGTTTTTTTTTATGTCAAGAGAAATATTACACAAAAAAATAAAATCTCTATTATAGGCATCATGATTATTTTTATAATAATTGATTGACTTTTGTTATTTCTTGCAGAGGGCAACAGATAGGTCGTGGAAATTAGTATGGGGAGTTTTAAAGGGTCATGCATTATACCTTCTAAAAGAAAGAAGAGAAATAAACTTGGTAGGTTGGAATCAATTGATGGCTGCTTGTAGTAGATATGTGCATTTATAAGTCTTTTGTAGTTTCATTTTTATTATTGAAGATATACAATCTGTGGTAAAATATGTTGCATTAAAAATAAGTTATTAACGTTCAATTAAATGCAGATCAAATTAATTTAGTTTTCACTGATTTATAGACATTTTAATACAATAATAATACATAACTTTATTGTAAGCCAATTTATTCATCAATGCAAAAAAGTCATCATCATCACCATCTTCGTCATCATCATCATCACCATTGTCATCATCATCATCATCATAAAAGAAGAATGCTCAACTCAGTACTATCTACAGTAGATCCTTCAGCCATTACAATAAACTGAATCACATAAACACAGGTGGTCCCAAGTTTTCCGTAATTTGGGGGCGTCGTCCGGAAACAGGAATGGTGTCCAGCACTCCCGCAAGCAAGCAACAATCTCTTGCAACAATCTCCTGGAAAATAACCCATCTTCCACAAACTCATAATATTTGCATGCTTTTCCTGCTTTATTATTGATTGTTCTCACTGGAAAAAGTGCTGTTAGATATCACCATGTGTAGCAAAATAAAGTCGGATGTGTTAAGAAAGCTGATTTAACCTGATCTCCCGAAAGTGACTTTTTACCAACTTAGGACCACCGTGAACATCACATAATCATAAGTGACAATCATTTTGATACCTGAACATTCTTAACTCAACATGTGTAAATTAACATTAACTACATATCCATAAAAAGCATCGTGCAGAGATGTTCAAGTTTTAAATTGTTGTTTTAATTACTAACTGCTAATTGCATTATAATCTTCTTCATCCCCATAGAATCCTGTTAGCCTAGAAGAACAGCCAATCAGTATTAAATCAGCAATTGTGGATATTGCCTACGATTACACCAAAAAGAAGAACGTATTCCGGCTATGCACTTACAATGATTCGGAATACCTTATCCAGGTAGGCCCTCATTTTATGACATATTTGAATTTTATGTGTTACTGTGGTTTACCCAGAGACTGATTGTATGCGACAATTGATGCTATATAGAGTAGGTATAGTTATCCAAACTAACCTGAAAATCCAATATTGTTTCATATCGGAATGAAGAGGATGTTTAAACCTGTGGTGAAATTGCAATTTATTAGTAAAGCTATATTGATTGGCAGTTCCATGAGACTGGCATGACATTGAAGGAAGAGTGCTTTAGTTTATGGCTTGCAATGTGCTTTAGAGCACATCACTGCAAGGTAGGGGGTGTCTGAGGGTCTTTCATTCCATTGACTCAAGCACTTTTTATTATTAGTCATCCAGTGCTAGCAGACATGCCCTTTGTTATGGCGTACTGGTATTGCTATAGATTAACATTTAGATAAAAATAATGTTTATATTGTATCAGTTAATTTTTCAAAAGTGTAGGAAGTACAGTATGTAGCTAGTGGTGAAACAAGACACAGAGATTATTTTCTGTCATGATTAAAGCAAACTGTGTCTATCTTTCTGCTCTCATGTTTAATTAAGATAACTTGAATGTATTACAACAGTTAAACAGAATAGAGAAAGTTTGAAACTGTCTGTTTTGATTGATTTCAAAATCAAAGTCAATTCCTGTAAGATGAAATAATGAAATGTTAAGACAAAGACCTACCATAAGTGAAAATGCTACATCATCGAAAGTGCTTCTTCCTAACAGTTTCTTTCAAATCACTTGATGGAAATGCAAAGTTTAGAAACAGAATTATTTATTTTTAATGGTGATAACACTAACAGCAAAACTCACATAATGTACACGTGCCATGTATTATAAATGATTTGATAAAACATTAATATGGAATACATTGAACAAAGATAGAAGATATTTTGTTGTTAACTTCTCTAAAGATGTTAACAACATTAGCCATATGGTTTCCATTTACACTGATTGTAAATTACTCTTAAATATATATAAAGAATAAATCAATGTGGTATTTATTTATTATTCTTTCTCAAATGTCTTGCTTCAATCCCTCACCAAATTCAATTACCTGATTGGCATGCGAATTGTGTACGATCAAGTTAGGATGTTTTATTACCGTTAACGATGCCCTCCTTGTTAATACAGTGTCTAAAGATGATTATAATGGAGTAGGCTAACAAATATGTGACTGCGAAATTTGAAAAGTAGCTCTCAGTCGTACATGTAATGCAGTCTATTGTCGCTTGAGGAACAGCTTGCATTGAAAGAACACCAGTTGTTGCATTCACATTAATAAGTCTGTCTTTAGTTGTTAAATCGCCATTTGTATACTTGTGTCCTACTTTCCTTGTCTCTTCTTTCTGTGTTTCCTTAATAATTATATTTTATTCAAGCTGGGAATAATCTTTGGATTTTGAGAATTTGCTTTCAGCTTTTGTTCTCTCAACTTGATCTTTGTCTGCTTGGGTACTTATGGGCTCTTTCTCAATGGGTGACCAGACCAGTGCTTTTTCAACTGAGATTTTAAATTGGTTTACAATTGGGGAATCAACTACATGACTGGGCAGCGAGTTCCAACAGTTGGTACTTCTAACAGAGAAGACATTCTGTCATGCCTTTGATTTTAAAATGAGGTTTGTGGATCTTTAACAGGTGCCCTCTTGTAGGCAATATTATCAATACCTCGCATCATTTTGAAGATCTGGATCATATCAGCACGTTGTCTTCTAAAACGATAGAGTTGGTAATTTCAATCTCGCCTCAAATATGACCATTATTTGAATTTGGTATGCCAGCAAGTATTGTTGATTTACTGCACTGCTACATACGGTACTACATAAGATGAGTAAAAACAAAGACCTTTTGAACTTGCAACAGCAGCGCACATAACTTAAGTGATACTTAGATGAATGTATTCTGATAGTGGCCCTACTAGCATTTTAATTCAAGCCAATCTTCTTTAGGGTGATACATAATCTTTATTATTCCTCAGACTTAAATAACAAGGCAGGAATATACAGAATGTTAATATATTGATTATTATCTTGGGAAGTTATGATTTTTTTTTTCCAGTTGCCAATTCTCGGTGCCAGCTTATATATGTAGATCTTCCCCAGAGTACTAATCTAGTGTTTGCTACACTGACTGGGAAGCCAGTATATTTAATTAACAGTACAATGCAAGCATAAGTACCAGTGATAATCTCAGTATACACAAATAATAAATAACAATATGAATTCTGAATTGTTTATTTTTCAAACTATAACAATAAAACCTGTCTGTTTTAGCAAATAGCTTATGATTAGTAACCACTTAGATTCTCACCAATATCCCTTTATTTTTGTATAGCTTTCCCCTCTAGATTACTGTATTTACAAACTACTATGTTTGTATGATTGTGTATAACTAAATAGATTTACCTTTTACGGACAAATAAATACATGAAATGAAAAAACACTTCAGACACTTAATCAGGGCTTCCTAGTTTGAGAAGTTTTTTAAAATTTTGAGACAAACTATTTGCATTTCTGACATCAAAAGTAGCTATATTTAACTTCTGTTTCGGATGGATTGCCAAAAAAATGAGTTCATGGAAATCTGTGTAGGCGATATATGTGCTTCTGCACACTATTGTCTTATTTGAAATAGATACAAAATATGCTAATTCATTCGTTTATGTTTATCTATCGTGGATGTACTTCTTGATAGAATTAAATGTTACCATTGACAATCCGCATAGTTTTGTTTACAAGTCATACAACATCCCACTGGAGACTTAAAATTGATTCAATTTTCTCCCCCGTAATATTTTGATGTGAAACAAACTCAAATACATATGCTGCTCTTTGCCTGTAATTTGTGTGTGTAGTTAATTTTCTTTAGTGCTTTATATGTGACCTTTCAATACACTTGGCCACAGATACGCTGCTTTTAGTATCTTCAAGTAGCAATCCAACACATTCGTTTATTTATTTTTTTAATACTTATTCATTTATCTATTCTTATAGAAATAGAAATATCCTGGTCTCAGTCCTATCCTGTGTTGATGTAGCTGATATGGGCTCATCAGGTGATACTAGAATATCTCAACCCCCTTTTTGTTTATTTCACTTATAGGCATTCCTGCCACACAATAGCAAGTTATATTTTTTTTTTAGTAATAAATATTTTGTTGTTATGGGTATATGCTGGGGATGTGGCATATTAGTTCTGCTAAGTTTTTAAAAATAAGAATTTCCTCTGAGTTAAAAAAAAAAGAAGATATTTCCACACTCTAAATTTCCACATTCACAATTTTACACCCCTCCCACCCACCTCCCACCCAAGCTGAAAGCAAACTATGCCACTGGTTATTTGGATGTAGCTTCTGGTAAATATGACAGTGACCATTATATTTAATGTTGTAATATCCTACTACTGTGGGTACACATTTATTCTTCAAGTCTGAGACAGACAACCGTGACTACAGGGCCTTTTCTAAGCATACAAGAACAATTATTGTTGAAAGATTTGAAATCCAAACCACCATGTTGTGTCAACTGGTTCCTGAGTTTCAACTCAACCTGAGCCTTCTTAAATGAATTTACTGTTGAAAAGGCTTAGAATGAGTAGGTATACCAGGTCACACACTGTCCATCTGACCCTTACAGGTCATGTTCTTCTTTTAGTCCAAGTTTGTCTGTATTTTATAATTTATCTGCAATGTTTGTCTATGACAGGCTGTTTAATGCTCTTGCCAATTTATTGAGCTGGTTCATGCAAGGAGAGACTACTGTATGTGTGTATCCTTTAATGAATTCTGAGTTGTGTCGTATAGTGTTGTGTTACTCGCACAAATTGAGTATTGCAAAAGAGCATATTGTTAACGGCAATGCTAATTAGGTTTTCTGATAGTTATACGCCCTATCTTAAACATATGCATAAATTTGTAATGCATAAATTCAGGAGAAAGCCATGAAGTCACCATAAACAATACAAATTATAATATTTATACTCGTTTAGATTTATTTAATATTAGAATTATAATTTTTTATTTAAAACTATGCTTTCTACTTTAATTTATTCAAATACAGAACCATTTATATGAAGTAATGAAATTAGTATATAAGGATAACCATATTAAATGTATATATTATATAATAGATTTATTTTAATGTGAAACTGGGTTGGTGTGGTACACCGACTTTTTGCTGTAGTGATTTACTTCACTTTATTTTACTGTACCTGCCAATCAACTCAGTCTTGTTTTTCATTTTCTGTATAATTGTTATGTTATGTGTTTGTAATGTTACATCTTTTTTATATGACCAACATTCTCTCACCTTATCTCTTCCTCATTTTACCTTCCTTACCCTTTTCATTCTATCTTCTTTTGAACTTTGTGTGACACTATATAAAGCCTTTTGTGGGTTCTCTTTAGGATAAAGTTACTTTAATTGTACATAGCCAATATTTCATAATTTCTTTTCTGTAGGGAAATAAATTCTAAGTAAAAGATATAATGCCTTATTTTGTAATTAGTATGATGGTGCAATGACTTTGAATTTAAACCCTAATGTTTAATCATTTCTCTCCCAGGAGAAAATAGATGTAGCCATAGACATAAACTATATTATATACATTTACATGAAAATTACATTGCTCATGTTCTTTCAATATTTATGAGTAATCCCAGATACTTTGGTTATATAATGTAATTCCCCATGGATAACTTTGGTTATAATGTAATTCCTTTAGGAATGAAAGATAGAGAATAAAAATTCATGTTAGTACCGTAGGGCACATACGCAGAAAAATCTTGGTAGGGGTCACAGGAGGTGTGAACCACTGAGCAGAAATTGGTTGGGGGTGAGGGGGGAGAGGTGGGAATTGTTGTATTTGAGATTTTTGTTTAAAAATCCTTGACCATGGACACTGGTACATGAAATTTAAATTTAAGTTACTCTTTCTCCATTCTTTTCTTTTTTTTCTTTTTACTTAGGAGAGGGGTTGGCTAGTCCCAAGCCCCCCCTGAACTTCCTCTGCTACCCAGTACTCGTACACAAGTATAGTCACATTTTGTAATGTCTCTTAATTTATGATTATTTTAGGATGATTGTGAATGACTTAGAATAAGTAAAGAAAATAATGACAAAGTAAATAAACAAAATAGTTCTATTTCACCATCTCTTTTTTTCTTTCTTGCTAATTTACTCTTTATACTAATTACTAAATTCTCTACATAGATTCTTATATAAAATTTATGAAATCAGTGAAAATCATTTTTTTCTAATCTCTGGCCCATTCAGCAGTTAAATGTTATTAAATATTTATTTTTGTTCAATGGCTGTCACTTGCACATGGCCATAATGACTGCATTTACAATGAAAAAACAACAAATAAAATAAATTACCAATTCAACATTTTAATTGAGTTTTTTTCCAGACTTTAATGCACAGATAATTTTATACTATTGATTCTAATCATGATTTTTTATAAATAAATTGATATTTTACTAAGCATATCATTATCAGAATTAAGGAAACTAAGGTTCAACTCTCTCCACCTTTCACTCCTGTCAGCTCTCAAATTAGACCATAGATTAATTAACATACTTTTTGTTTACAGTTCGGCACGGTGTCATGGCTCTAAAAGTCATAGCTGAATATTTATGAGCTGTTGCCAAACAAAGCCCATTCATACAAATCCAGCTATTGATCGGTAGTATTGATTTGAGAATTTGTGATTGTAATAATGCAAACAATAGTAATAAATGCATTTGATATTGCATTCCAAATTTAGAATCCTCTACACTAAATGGAATTCACTAGTTAATTGGTAAGTGATCCCCACTTTACTAGATGTATTACTTTCTATGCATTATCGTACAGGGTCCTTAATTATGATAATATTAATAATGTTTAATCATGTTTAATAATAAAAATTATATAATACTGGTCTCCCTCCAATTGAACACATCTGGGACCATGTTTTCCATGGTTTTTAGCAGCTTTAGTCTCCAATTAGAAAATTGAAGATAAAACGGTTTTTTATTTTGGGACCACAGAAATTAGTCTTTAAATGGAGGTGGTCTTTAATTGGTGTAGTCTTACATTAGAAGGAGACCTTTAATAGAATTTTTCTGTATCATGATGTATGGTGGCTATTAATGCACGTTGATGATTATGATTAAAGATACAGGGGTATTCATCTGATTTTTAAATTCCATTATTATACTTTCAGTTTTGATAGATGAAGTGTCGGAAACTGACCTACCGTCCATGGTTGATTAATAGTTAGATTTAATAGAATTGGAAAAACCTAGCTTTGCAAATGAATTGATAGATTATTAACCGAGAAGACCCTGGTTCTTTTCCTAGAATGCTACTCAAAGGAAAGTCATAGGAAGTCAATCATAACAAAACTTATCAAAACACATTGTATAATAATTAATGTACATGTTTCACCCCTATTTTGAACAGAATACTATGAGATAGAATTATAATATACCTTGATTTTTGTCATTAATGAGCAGACAGGTCATTTTAAGGTGAGAGAATTATCAGAATTCACTTGTCAAAACATTTACAGTGATTATGAAATAACATAGAATTATTTGGCATTTATAAATAATAAAGAATATTAATATTATTATGTAACTTGAACTTTTATAATGGCATACATATGTACCAGTACTCAGATCTTAGAAAATAATCCATACCATGTTACAATAGTAAGATAAGGTAAGATTTATTGGTTCACTCTCTTATAACATCGGAACATGCTCACGCAGGAACACACTCGCGTAGATTTCTAATCTACCAGGTACCCTACATATACTCCTGGGCGTTGGAGGACCACGTACTATAGATAGTACCTTGCACAAGGACAAACGACCGATCAAACTCGAACCCCAACTCTTTCAGTTGAAGACTAGTGCTATACCACTAGACCTCAAAATTTGTGTCATATGCTTTTTTTTTCTGTACACTTTCACTATTTCAAGTGTGTACAAAATTAGACGTAGAAAAATGTCGTCGAACTGAGATGACATCATTCTAGCGAGAAAAAAAAACAGTCTTCCTGCTCTCTGTGTTTTTTCTCTCTTCCTTTGGTGTCCCAAAATAACTTTTAAAATGATTTCTCCTTTCAAATAATTTCTATCTTCATGTTGTCTATAGTTACCTCCTGTCAAATGTACATTAGCTGAAATTTGCAGACATTTTGTTTGAAAGATTCAAAATTTATCAATCAGAGTCTATTTTGACAACGTTAAATCATACAATATTTATTGCTGTCCTGATCGGTATATTTTGATGGTTTTTAATGCAACCGTGTGTTTATCATGGCTGTAGTATTGCTGTTATGCTAGCAATATTGATTTTACAACTAAACTAAACCAAACAGTCTGAGTCAGCCTGGCTTGTATGTACGTACTACACATGCTAAGTATATGGACAGCCCATTATTTGCTGGCTTAAAATTTAATTGTAGCGAAATTAAATAGCATGAAATTAAACTATGTAGGTCAAGTGTTCACTCAAGCAGAACCAATTACCCTTCTTTTGTGAATGCATTATTAATAAGGAAATATTACTATCAGTGTATATATTTGGGTGTATGCTTTCAGCACAGGTTGGCAATAATGTGAATTAATGTCCACCAAATTTTCCTGACTGTGAAATTTAATTACATGTTATTCATAAGCAGGCGGAATTAAGCCTTGGGAGAAAAAATGCAATATCGTTGAGCGGTGAGCTGTAGAATCTAGTCGACGTGAGAGGCAGAGGGCGAAATGCTAATGTGCTCTCTCCACTTGGCTTCACCGTGGAACGCTACTGTTGTGTCCAAACCTGTGGATTGTATTTATTAAGATTGGGTGTGATCAACCGGACTACAGGTACTACAGGTACAACCACCACACAAGTGGTCTCTCTGTAGTGCTGCTGCACACGCCATCTCACCTGTGATAGATCCAGCATTCACAATGGATGGCTCTCAGGTGATATGCATAATTTTCTCTGTATCATGGTTTCTTAGCTTCTTGGGTGTTGTATCTCTGTATGCATATGAAATCTCCTTGACGCACAGCTTAGCTACGTAGCATTTCCGTACAATTTTCAACTTAATATCTGATAAGAGAAATGAATATGAAATTGATTTCTCAATTCATGTATTAGTTGTGAGATGATGTTAGGAAACACAAGAGAAATATATTCAGCTGATGCACTCTGAATTCAGTAGTATTAATTTATAATCTCAGTATTTTGGGAATTTACTAGTAGTAGTCAAAGGTATGTTATGTAATTATGTTTATTATGTTCATCATTATTTTAATGTTGCTACTCATTATTTTTTTGATAAAAAATGAAACAATGTTTTAACGTCATAAAATACATATGTTTTATTGTTGTGATTTGAAGAAATGCATTGAATGTCTAATAGAATAAGTAATTATTAATATTTATTTCATTGATATTGATCAACGAAAGTCCAGTAAAACATGTAATAAATCAGTTTTTTTTATATGTTTTCTAGTTCAAATTAGGATTATACAGCAGAGTGAAATCAGATCTAACAACAGTCAGACAAAAAAAAATTAACATGAATAATAAAATTATATTACATTTAATATGCAATGTATTAAATATTAAGTAGCCTTATTTTTTATAAACTAATTTTAAATTTGATATTTTTTTATGGTATTTATTATTGGTAGAGTGATTTTAGTTTTAACATTTTGTTTCAGAATATTCAATATAATTAAATAGGATCAATTTATGAATTTCATATTTTAAACCCTTGGAATTGTAGTTGAACATTTTGAATTTTGAACAAAACCACTTAATATGGTTGAGGTGAATTTGATCTCATTCCAGTCTTAATTATAAACAGCACTATGGATGGATCATTGCCATATTTGGATACTAAATAAACAACATTTCATTTTCCATTGCACTTGAATTAATTAAAATTACTGCACCAGCATTAACATTTTTTTTTCAATTATTCATATCATTATATAACATTTTATTTAATATGGATCTGAAAAATTGTTAAAATATCGATCTTTCACATGAATGTTTTCATCCTGTTATCTCATTGATAATTTTAAATTAAATATGTGGTGCATGAAAGGTAATATCAAAATGATGTCAATAAAGTAAAAGTTAAATCATTCCATTTTTAATGTATGTTTTCAAGTTATATTTTACCTTAAAGAATATTTTTGATAAACCATGCTTTAACTACTTGTGAATTAAGTCTGAAATTCAAATCATAAAATTAATAGCAAACATTTTGATAAACTAGATAAAGGTGATAAAAACGATGTAAATGTATGATGGGTTAGGATAGACTAAATATCACTAAAATACGGTACTAGGCATGGTCGCTTAAATGAGGGAGGAGTGGTGACCATGACTCAAAACGTAAACAGCTACCGCTTCAATTTTTAACCGCACACATATGCTCATTAAATAAATGTTGAATTTGTAATGTTCGGAGCTTAGCAGCATACGTCTAGCCTTTCCACTGAATGTTCAAATTCATTGTAGAATTTCTTCGATGAATCTGCAGTTTATTCTTTTGTAATACTGTACATAAATGATACATAGGCATCTCATTCTGATTATAGTCATTTCTTGTTTGTCATAACAGTCTGTATTTTTTGATGTAGTAATGTATTATTTTAATTAGTAAATAACATATTCTTTATTCAAGAATATTATATTATGCCTAAAATTATATTTTTAATAGCATTTAGATTATTCAGGTAAGTAAACCTTCAAAATTTTAGTCAATAGTGTGGGTACTAACCTACTACTTTTTTGTTGTTGTTAATAACATAAACATAATTTATGTTTCACCTTTTAAATGTTGTCATAATAATAAATGAGGTAGTAATTATTTATTTATTTTTCAAAACTAATAGCGATAAAAATGTCGCAAATACAAGTGAAGAAATATTGTTGCAAATTGTTGAAGTTCCCACCTTCCAACCCTAGGGTCCTGGTTATAAAATCCATAAACAGGTTTCTTGTTAATAAACACGCCACAATTTTCTAAGCACATGAGACTTGGGCAAAGTTAAAAAAACATAGGCTCCCAGCGGAAGCTTGTCTACTGCCTTATATATGTTTACTAAACAATCGGGACACCAGTTTGATAAAAACGTAAAACCTGGCCCAAGAAAGACAAATCTTTTCTTATGATGTAATCATGCACTTCACTGAATTTACACCCATAAGTAAATTTCCAGATGATAGCTAAGTGTCTACTGTAGGGGTCGTAGACACACACAAAGAAAGATAGCAACAAATATAGGTAGAGACAGGGACTACAACAAGAAATAAATTTTTTTTTTTACTTTGCCATAAAGTAAAAGCATGGTATGGATTAGAATGTAAATTTAAGAACTAGAATAAAATTGATTATTATTACCTAATTTTATACCACATCAAATTTCTGTATGCCTATTCATTAACTTGTTATGATTGATCGATACCAATACAGTGGTCTATGCTGATTCTGAAATTATAAATTAAAAGCAGTGTCTGTCAATCATGACTTATAAAGAGAAATACAGCTTCAATGACTTGTTGGGAAAGGCTTTTCCAAAGAAGTGAACATGATAATGAAAATGCACTGTCACCGTATATGTTGCAGTGCATAATCTTGGTCTACGTAATAAGAGCTGTGATGAAGAATTTAAAGTCTTCTCCATTTTGCAATCGCTTATGAGATGAGATATGTAAAGGTCTGCCTAGATTATCAAATTTTCGTTGACAAAAAGACTTATATTGTATGCTCATGGTATACCTAATACATATTCATGATATGATGTCACCATGACCATATTTAGGCATGTTGTCACATGTTTTTATCAAATAAAATTTTAATAGTCTGAACTGAACTTAATGCAACAATAATTTCTTAACCTTATTGGCATGTTTACTCAAAGGCATTTAAAAATTATTGTTTTAACGATCGGTAATGTAAATCCTAATAATAATTATTTAAAATATTTTTGTAATGAAGCATCCATTTAAAGAAAATGAAACCAAAATATCTTTAAAACTAAAGCAAAGAAAAATATTCTAAAAATGTAGGAACTAGTTTGATTTCCATAGTGCTGATGTCAGAGTGTCCTACCTAGGTGGGGGTCCATACCTACCTTAGCTACACAATAGTTAGGGCTGAGGTAAGGAAAAGAATATGCACATGTAGAAATGGTGCTCTCAATCTGTAAAAATGCTGTTTTAAAGCAGAGACTTATTCCCTAATGAAATGAAGGGCTTCTTGCTCAAAGTAGGGACAAGGTTCGCCGACTGTGGTCCTGTACTCAAACCCACTCCCCCTCTGGCTGCTATTGTTTTGCTTGCATTTTGAGAATGGAATTATTTGATTTTCGAGTTGCACCTGAGCTAAGTTTCTCTATAGAAGTTGAAACATACTGGATCCTTTTAGTTGAATAAGCAATTCATTGTTTTAATTGATATGTTTTTCCAATTTTAATATGTGCAATATACCTTTAAAACATACTGCTCATACAATATAACACCTGAGTGGTCTACCGTATGCAGGATTAAACAGTTTAATGCGAGAACCTCCCAGTCATAAATGCCTCACAAATAATGCACATGTAGTGCATGACAGAAAGGTTCACTATACGCCTTTCAATTAGTAGCACACAGCATTAGTTGTACGTACCTTGAAACGGCGTCGGTATGCGGGTATTACCGGTGATGTACGTTGAGTGGTAGGCTTGATTAAAGTAGGCCGTTAATTGAGCAACATTACGACATGCCATCAGCATGTTGGAGTTGACATCCACAATTGCTGCTATTACCAAAAAAGTTGGAATATATTTCTTGCAGTTTTCTACAATAGAATTTACAAATCAGATTTTTAATGGATTTTTATTAGATTATACTTGTCTTTATATTTGTCATAATTTGCTGTTCTGTCAATGGATTTTCTACATTAGTACTATCTGCATTCAGGCCCGTAGCCAGGTTCTTCCAAGGGGGGGTTTTCTGTGTGAGGTCCACAGTCGAAGCCCCGGTGGGATCGGCGAAACCCCCAAAGCAAGAGGATTTTTGTGCTTTATGGGTCTAAATAATGCTATAAAAGCAGATATGTTTGAAAATGTTTGTGTCTGGGTGTTGTCTGCAGTGCATTAGTTGGGTTGGAGGACTGATTTAAGAAATTTAAAGGAGGGGGGTTTTTCATCACCATTACTCAGCAGTGACGTCAGCTTTTTTTTCTGACAAGTGGTGCATCATTACTTGACAAATAAGCCACACCAATCTCAGTTCCATCTCACCTCTAGTGTCAGAGAAATGGCCCTCTCAGGTGTGTTGTCTCTGACTTAGAAAATACTTCTAATTAATTATACTCTAACAGATTTAACCGCAACTTACTGATAGCTGAGCCAGAGACCCCACAGCTGAACCATTACCGTCATCATTACATTAACCGTACTACCACAATCCCTGCCATTTTCCTCTCCCTTCATTGTCTGTCATCGGTGTATGAAAAAAATGTAATTATGAATTATGAATCACTGTTGTCAATATGACTATTATTACTACTACCACTAGCAGATGAATAGAGTAATATTGTTTCTATATTATTTGCATAGGCCTTAAATGACCTTGCAGACAATTGAGGACTTTCATAGTAAAACATCCACAATTTTGTAAAATAGAGTAATATTGTTTCTATATTATTTGCATAGGCCTTAAATAACCTTGCAAACAATTGAGGAGTTTCATAGTAAAACATCTACAATTTTGTAAAATGGAGTAATATTGTTTCTATATTATTTGCATAGGCCTTAAATGACCTTGTTTGCAGACAATTGAGGACTTTCATAGTAAAACATCTACAGTTTCGCAAAAACTCATAATTTACTTATAAAATAATACCGCAATTTTCTGTATGTAATATTTAAAATGTTTGTTTCTTTGACTAGGTTAAATTTAATAGTGTTTTTAACACTGTAGTTTAGCTGTTTGATAAATGATTTTCTCTGAGGGTGGTTATGAAGGATTTGGCGACACATTACCCATAAAACATTAAAGGTCGAAAGGCTGACCTGAGCGAGAGATTCAAAATGAAGTCTTTGATAATGCCATATGTTTGCTTTTAGTGCTTTCAAAGTTAACTGGTGTGATTAGACGCTTGATAGTGCTTAGGCCTACTGTAGCTCAGTGTACAGTATGTTCAAACTGAAGAACGCTATTCTATGCTAAGAGCGGATATCCTCATTACCATTCCATTTAGCCTTGGTCATTGTTAACATAATTGTCATTGTTAACATCATTACCATCATTAATATTAATTGAAACTAACGACATGGGACATTCAAGGTTAATTAACATTTCATAGATATTGCTGCTGGAAAAATTTGTTATTTGAATCGTGACTACATTAGCTGCTGCATTATTATCGCATTCACTATTATATAAGAATTCAAAGGAATCAGTAAATTGATCTTAAAAGAAATTAAATGAATTATATGTGGTATGTGAATATGAATATGTTTATTTTTTCCTCAGAATATTAAGGGTCATGTATTTATTATGTTCATTTAATGAATACTAATTCGAATAATGAGTTTGCATTGTGGTATGATGGAATAATTTCAACAATAACTATGATAAATAAGTAAATGTAATTTGTGGTACCAATGGTTTTTAACAAGTTTTGTCTAGATTTAAGATAATTATTTTTTTAGTTGAATGTTTTATTTACTGCATCATATCAACAAGGCCTTTGGAGTTAATTCATGCAGAATATATCTTTGTGGGAAGACACTTAAAATAATACTGTATCTGTAAAGATGCTACTGGTTGAATCCTGTTGCCTATCCCAAGAATGTGAGTAAAATCCAAGGTAATGAAAGTGGTCTGTCCGTATTATTAAATCTCAGTACAGTAGTAATATTAAAATATGCTGTACCTAAGTTTGGCACCATTGTTTGAATGTCTTTAAGGAAGGTTATCACTAGATATTTATCTTGATATTACCATGGAGGTTTTATACCTCCATGACCTTCATGATATTACTATGCTGTTTATCTTACTTTTAGGTTGAATATTGATTGTAAATAATTTTGTTTCTTGTAAACAGTAGTTTACTTTGCCATAGTTATTGTATCTTTTGATTGTTGGATATTTCTTTGGGATCCATCATCAGTTTGATGTGTGCCACTGAAACAAAAGTGATTCCGAATTAAAACTAAACTAAACTAGTTTCTACACCATTAGCTGTCATGCACATACAATTTATAATATGTATTCAATATAAACATGTTGAGATCTGGGGAAATGAAATAATCTAAGCATGAAACTTTAACTTTCAATTTCATCAATAAAGGTTAAGACATATTGCTTGAATTCAGTATGTTAAATAGTGCATGATTTAAGGGACTGTTATACCTTGATTGCATGACTAATTCATAGACTGACTGATATTAAATATGTTGTGTAGCATTTTGTAGAGTCTTGTTTTCAATCGTAAGGTTGCAGGTGCGAGTCCGGTCACACTGCTTGTATCCCTTTGAAAGTCACCTTATCCATTTTTTCTTAAGGCGAGACAATTTTTTATACCTTGCTTAGCAAACCCACCACCAGCCCAATAATAGTGATTTGGAATAAAATTAGAATTTAATTTTTGGCACATGCGACCATGAAAAAATGGAAATTGAAGAAAAAAATTAAAGTTTTTCTTCATTTTTATTATGCCCCCTGCTGCCTTAAAATCTCCAAAAATAAGATATGTATATTTCATCCTAATAATATAAATTGAAAGCATTTAACCATTCCATTACAACACTGTTTACATTCACAAATAAAATGTTGTTATTATTTTCTCCTACATCTGGGTGTTTTGGCAAAACTTATTTTGCTAAATAAACAACCAAAATTTCATTTTAAATTTTTTCCGCCCTCGTTTGCCAGCCTTTGAAAAATAAGTTTGTGTAACAAAGTATAAAAAAAATCTTGCCAAACCAAGGAATATAATTAGGAATCTACCGTACCAGGTAGGATATATATGATAATGAAATAAATTTATCCAGTGCAGATTTATCTGCAGCAATAAGAATATTTCCCAGTTGACTTGAGGAGGTCACACATGGTGCACGACTGTTCATGGGATAATGATTTCAGCGATTTACAACAACTGATTATTGTTGTTATTAATATTATTTATTGTTATTACTTATTTATAACCTGTTGTTAAAGTTCACACATACGATCAATTGTAAATGTCAGCGACTTAATCTAGATGTAAATGAGGGTATATACTCTGAATGCAAGCTAACGAAAACAATATTAAACCATGTTCAAAGACAGAGAGATACATTAATAATTAGCAAGTCCTTGGAAGAAATGATAGGTATTAGTTCAGTGGCAGTAGTAAGGTTAACTGGGTCATATACGTATCCATATGGCTCTGTCCAAACTATCAGATGTAAACTGTTGAATGCCCATATATAGTCATGATGTGCCTATATATGGTCATGATGTGATGTGTATCTGTTGTTCCAGTTCTAGCATAAGCAAAGTAACACCCTGGTTATAATTAGATGGACATGTGAGGGAGCTTTTCGAAGGCTTTATAAAAGCCATCATGATTTAGATAAGGAAAAAAAAAATTTTTCCAGCTGTGAATTTGATCAAGAGAATAGGAAATTCTAGATGAAATAAATAACAATTTGATTAGTGAAATTATTTAGTCATACTATTTTTAATAGTAGCAGTTAAAGTTTTTTTGTTTTTTTTTGGTGTAAATCTATTGTTATATCTGCTGAAAGGAAAAGGTCTGTGTTTATACATGTATGACAAAATAGGATATTTTACATTTTATATAATTTACAATATTTCATATGTATCATAATATTTTTCTCTACTCTACTTTATTAATTTTGGAATATTGTAATATGGTTATATGTAAAGATCGAGTAATCGAGTGTATCTGGTGGTATTTGAATCTGTTCAACCATGAAGCCTCCGTGGTCTAATGGTTATGACGCTTGCCTTGACAGCGAGAGGTCGCAGGTTCGAGTCCCGCCAGAGGCATTTTATTACACAATTTCTTTATTCATTTATTTACAGGACTACATTCGTTGAGAGCTATTTAGGTGAATTTACTCCCTATGGCTCTTTCCCACCACTAAAATTCTGATACTTAATACATATAAATTTATGGTAAGCATAAAAATATATGTAAATATAAAATGAATATTGTGTACACATTTTGCCTCAGTGAATTAATTGATTAGGCAATTTGATATGGCACACAGTTAGTGATATATGTATGTTTATTCTATCTTGGTATTGTGTAACAATGCATGAATACATCTACTATGATTGCCTGTAATGAATTATAGTATTATCATAACTCATAATCATCTTAGGTGAGCAGAGAGGATGATGGTATAGGACGTCGGCTTTGCCTATAATCACTATCTGGAGATGTTTATTATGTGTGCCTTTGAAATTGCAGAGGAATGGTGAGGTGGCGTTTAAGTTTACTAAGTTATAATTTTTTTTTTATCACATCAGGTTGCTATTGGTTTAGTTTATCTGTGCCTTAATAGTTTTGATTTTCATGCCTTTTCTTATTTCAATAATATATAATGCTTGTATTCTTTTAGAAAAGACACTCTCTAATGTTTATGAAATAGCCTTCTACAAATGCCATGTATTATTATTATTACGTTGTTAAGAGTAGTAAGGAATATTATTAGATGTTGGTAAAAGTATAAACATGGGCAGAATACTAATAAACCTACAGTATAGTTACAATTCAGTATGGATATTACAGAAGCTATAAAATAGCATAAGAAATATTTGTTATTTCATAAGCGAGTCTCTTACACTAATTTTTCTTCAAATGAGCCTTGTATAGCGAGCGTAATTACAATTAATCGCTGCTACGGTATATCTAAGAGGCATACCAATAAAAACTTTGGTTCCCCTCTCTCCCACTCAAGATTTTCAGAGCACAACAATTACATTTTTGTATTTACAAATCACATCATATTACCTAATTTTTCATTCTTAATCTTCGGGGATCCTACTTAATCTTTCCTCCTCAGATTAGCCCTCTTGTCAATACTAATAGATACGCTGTTGTGTACAATATAACCTCGAGAAGTAATTATTATCTTCCTCATATATTGTTTCAATGTGTGGGTGTCCAGAATGTGAGGTCGTAGATGACTTCTCCTTATCACACTTTGCAAGGTGAGGAAAAAAACTAGTAATATAGATAACTCTTTCATAATATTAGGTCTCAACACACCTTATGATCTTGCACGATAATTAAATATTATTATAATAAATAATATTAATAATTATAATAATATTGATAATTGAAAAAAAAAATTGTTTGGATCTGCTGAATAGTATTTTTGAATGTTTGTTCTTTTTCAATGATCCAAAAATACATACATATATTTTTGTGATTGTTTATTACAACATTTTATAATGTGGTAATCAATAAAACCATTAAAAAAAAATTGTAACCTATTCTTTTTAGGGTTTTATGATCGAATCCTTGAGACATCATAATTTTCATAAACCGCCAACTATTTTAATAGAAAAAAATTCTAGTAAACTGCTTATTGAAAATCATTAACTTAATACTGCCCTCTTTGTTGTAGTCCTTGATTTTCAGTGTCTTGTTATGTATTTAAGCATTACTGTACCAGTATTGTTGACTACACACTGATGGATGTTTACCTCGTATTGACAAGATCATTGTTGCCTTAATGAGTTCCCGTTTCCGCGGATAGATAATTAGGACAAAGTTCACATGCCAGTAAGGTTTTTGTTTCCGCTCGGATTGTCAATACACTTGCTCAGAAATGGATTACGAACTATGATGGTTCTCTACTTACTACAGATATCTTAGTAATTTTTTCACTGATCAGCTGTTTAAAAGAAGTGTTGGTTGGATACAGGTAACATCATTGAATAAATGGTCAATTAATTTCATTACTAATGCGAAGTTCATCGTATTTACCTTGGATTGTTTACGGGTATTAAGATTCTACCGATATTTGATAGTGAGTGAAGTGGTATACTGTACTATACTAACTATAATTTGTTTAATAATTTATATACCTAAAGTCATGCCATGTATTATGCATGTTAATGCAAGGATTGTTATTCAATCTGAATTGTGTCTGGAATCTGGATAAGTGATTTTTACATTATTGCTGATAAATTTGGAGAGAATTAAAGAATTTGTTAGTATTTGTGCTAACGAAAGGTGTTAAAATGGTAGATTCGACTTTGACTTTCAGGTTTGAAGGGGTTGTTTCCTTGTTAACTGTGTAATTGTGTGGAATATAATTGGAAGGTACTCTATAATATAGAGAGTATCCAATACAAAGCAGTGTCTTGTGGATGCATTTTTTAAATGTGTCCATACTACTAAAGGAATGTTTTGTGTTTTTCTGTGTCCACCAAATATCTCCGAAAGTATTTCAAGTACGATTATGATTTCCAAAATGTTGTACCTACCACCAACAGGACGAACATCCGCTACATTAGGACTCGATTTTATTATCCTTCATGTGTTTTTTCGGTAAAATTAACACATTTTCTTGATGATTACTTCCAAATCTCAAAACTGTTCTGACGTCATTGTGCCATGCACCCGATCTAATACCATAACACCTCGAAGTGAAGCACTGGGCTTGATTTGAAAACATCAATCTGTATCATGGAGTGTATTTAACTGGCATTAAACCACCTAAACTACTGTATAAACCAAGCTTTGTTTTTATTTTATTTTGTTTTCTAAAATTCATGTACAGTGGATAGGCTTCTCAAAAAGAAGCCTATGCTATCTTGAAAAAAATGCCCATGGGCTTCTTTTCGAGATTGGCTTTGTTTCGAGGCTAATTTTGCAAACTAAAGAGGGAGCTTAAATTTGAGATGGACTCCATCTCGAGATTAAGCCCACTGGGCTTCAATTGGTATGCATGTTACAAGTCCCACAAGCACACATTCATATCCATATATATTCCGAGACAATACCACAACACTGCATTCAAACAACGAACATGTTAACATGTTGTTACTGCATATAATGCATTTTCACATGTAAGAGGGTACTGTACTCAAATGTATTATCAAAGTGGACAATTCCTCACAAGGACTATTTGGCAGACACACACAAAACATTATCTACAAAGAGGTCCTTTAGAAAAAATAATGACAAGGTAACTATAACATCCTCGATGATTGCCTCCTCAACTTCCAATAACATTTAACTGTATGCCTCACCAATTTTTAACACTCATTTAACAACGTGCAGGTATATGTTAGTAAAAGTAATTTTGTTTTAACTGTGAAGGTTTGTTTACCTTTGTTTTTGAGGGATAATCTAAAGTTTGTATATTTGAACTATTTTAAAATTATTTTTAAACTATCTTTTACAAGATAAAAATTTAAAAGGTATATATATATACTGATATTATTAGATATTGTTACTGCTTTTGATAAAATAATTATAATTTTTTTTTTATTGATTTGATTAGGAAATTAAAAGTAGATTATGAAGTAAATTAAATTAATTGTTACCAGAATAGTAATGAACTTTATAATTGTACTACCTGTAATTGACCTAACTGATTACGTTTCTTTCGTTTCATTACCTTGTTCATATGAAAGTCTAACCTTCATTTTCCAAGGCCATTTCTTTATATTATGTTCTCGCTGTTCATTGGGTCTAGGCCTAGTGAATCCAATATTTGACAGAAAAGTTCATTAGCAGTCTGGTAACAATGCAATTTAATTCAATCCATAATCTATGTACAATTTGATTGTGATAATTAAGTTCCTGCTAAGGATGTACTGAAGCCCTGGATGATAAAGTTAAAATGTCGTCAATACCTCTTTGGGCCAAATAACTGAAAGAGAATCACCATAATGTGCCTGATGCCTATATTACAAATGTAAAAAAGCTGTGTTAGTCTGGTAGGTGTATAAAAACACTGGTAGCATTTTATAAACTAACTTAAATTATTTATTACACAAGCTTTAGCTAGCACTATGTGCTGGGTTTATCGGGTGCAGTAAAGTAGAACAAAGACGTGGTGAAATTTACAGAACAAATCATCTCATTACAGTAATTGGTTTGCTTGTTCTTAAAAAAATATTAAACAGTAAGCATTTGTATTATCTGTAGTCATTTTTTTCTTATGATTATTTTAGTGGTTTAAACACATAGTTTTCTATTGTGACAAAATTCTTAACTTTTTTCTTTCTTTTTTTTTAAATTTCAGGTTGCAGACACTTCAACAATGTTAGCTTGGATAACCGCCATCCAGGCCAACAATAATCCTGATGATGATGTAAGTACAATTCAAAATTTTGTCTATAAATCTGTTATCACCTCAACTCAAATGCAACAAGGAATTCACACTGTTAATTTCAAACTGTTTCATTGTCATAGAAAATCAACTTCCCTATAATTTCTTTGGTATCCACACAAGTGAAAAACCATTAATTTAGTTGTATGTGATAAAATTTTAAAGTAAATATAAATTATGTATTTTTCAATTCTACAAATCTGTTTGTTATCTTGCTTGAAAATAGAAGGGAGTGGTTAGCCAAGAATTGATACTTCGCAAAACTCAACAGCACCAAGAGAAATTTGATGCCCAGGCCTTAGCAATACCACCAGAGAAGAAGCAGCAGTTGTCTCCAGGATCCATACGAAGGAAGTTTGGTGGAAGGAGTTCCTCTCCAACGCTGCAACATCATACATCCAAGAAGCCGGTTACTAAAGGTATGGTTGTAGGACGTACACAATGAAATATTTTTCTTTATCCACAATTAATCGACTAATTATCAGAAATTATACATTATTATGCTTCTTATTTGTACTGAAATGCAAGTTTCAACACAACATACGTCATCGTCTTTTCAATGAGAGGTTTGAGCTGTTGGTCCATGTGGATGATAAAGTATGCATGGCATTCTTTGAAAAACAGTAGAGGGTTGTCTTCCGGAGTGCACAATTCACCACCAGACTTTTATAGGTTATCCTTTGTGTATTTTATACCAAAGAAATCCAATGCTATTGTAAGAAATGGATTGCTTACTTGGAACATTTGATATCTATCAGAGGTCTTTATCAACAGGGCATGACATCATTAGGTGATTACACCTTACGCTCTCTCAGGTTGTAGATTGGAGGCTGTGACAGCCCTGATAATGTGAGGATGCTATTAAATCATTGTAGAGGTTAGAGATGTGCCTTTATCCCACCTGGTTTATCTTTTTTCATATATCTGTAATGACTGTTTGGCCTTTCTTTAGTGTCAAACCAGGAATTCCAGAGGTCATCAGATGTGTTCCTGGTGTATTGCCAAATACACACCAGAAGCACCTCACCTTTGGAAAAAGGTGCCATACAAATTTTGATGTCAGTAGTCAGTAATAGTTGGTATAAATGCCTATTTTTCACCCAAAATTTTCAGGATGATTAAACTCAATGTTAAACTTTTAAATGATTGGTTAGAGAATGTCACGTAGCAAGTTCTGCTAGCGTAACCGCTGCTAAGCCAGTAACTAGTGAAAGTAGGGCAGGAATGCTATGAACGCTTCACACAAAGCTCATCTAACGATGTGTTAATCCCAAGGATTACGCAACCTCTTGTCCAAGTTGTTTTATCTGATTTATGTATTGTATGCTATGGTACTGACATGAGTCGTATTTCTTATTCTTTTTTTCTTTCTGTTTGTAACAAACAGAACTGAATGGTAACAGGAAGTGTTGTTATTAAAGTAAATACTTGAAATAAGTATATTATTGAAGATCATATATTCAATCACTCATTTTCTTTCAATAGTAACTTAATTTGCATATATTATTTACATAACAATAAATCATTGTGGAGGAATACGTCATTAATGACGTATGAGTTCAACTTTTCATATTTATTAATTAATTTGTATATGTCACTTTGATTGATTGTTGCCAGAATTTAACACAAGCAAAATTACAAGAACACATAATAAAAATGTAAAATTATGCATTGCATTTAATTTATGTATTTATAATGAACTCTGGTCCTATATTCTTTGTAATTCTATAATTCCTGAAAGCTTCATTATAAATATTATTACTAGAATAATTATATACTTTTTAAAATTGGTAATATCAAATTATATTTCAAGAATATACAATAACTTGTTTCCACAATGGTTATTAAAATAATGAATCATATTTTTAGAAAAATATTTACATATTTCCAGAATTAAATTTACATAGTAATATTATACTTATTTTTAATTATAAAATACTTGGGTGCTTAAGGTGAACAATAATTGTTAATCTTTCTTATACCAAGACCCTTACGTATGATGAATTATTAAGTAAATGTGGCAAAGACAAGCCAAACCAGTCACTCGTCGCAAAAATCGATTTTGAGTTATTAATACAGTGTTAGAGAGTAAAATAATAGCTATAAAATGGTAAAGAAATCATTCAAATCGGACATTCCCTTATGAAGTTACAAGCGTTTAAGCACACAGCTGTTTAAAAAACAATATATGAGAAATTAGCCGTCAAAGTTTATGATTTCAGGCATTTCTCATGCAGAAACTATCTTTAAATCCTTAAAAAGTATTATTTTAACATTGAAAATGGGGAAAATAACAGCATAGAATGATGTGTAGATATATAAAGGTTAGTTTAGTGCAATAAAATAGATTTTTTCCAGCATTCCAGCATGTTTTGGCCATTTTCTCTGAAACACGATTTGCGACGAGTGACTGGTTTGGCTTGTCTTTGCCACAAATATTTCAAATTATTTTTAATGATAATACAAAAAAGAAAAATGTTCTGCATTGTATTTTTTTGTTTTATTTATTTCTTGCAGAAGATTCAGTGGCACGAAGCAAACCAAATCAGAAATGGGCCGGTAAAATGGTGCACAAGTTTAAAAAGATCAGTTCAGCAAACCAGTTGATAGAGGACGCCCCCACTAAGGGTTTAACATTTGCTGTTCCTTTAGAAGAGTGCCCCCTATCACAATTTACAGAGGTAAGTTCATTTTATTTCATTTATTTTTCCGTATACAATAAGTTATCAGGGAACTGGGAAATAGAAGGAAACCAGAACAATTTGCTGTCAAAATATCATGCACAAAATGTGTACAGTATTTACAGATGACTATATATTTGTTGCATCTTGTACACAAAATACTTGACCTTATTGCATTGTCTTTCAACCATCTGTTTCAAATATTTTTCAGCATTAAATATGGTATTTCTGCCTTTGAATCCAGGCAGCTATACACATTGGCAGCAGAAAATTTCAAGGTTTGGGTAGTGGGACACTGATGCTAAAAGTCTTACCAGAAATAGGATGGTTGCAATAATGTATGAATATGTGCTGATAGCATACTGTATGCCTGACTTCAGACATATTTGATCAAACATAAATGTCTGTTCATGGCTCTTTCATATTGGATAATTCTTATTTTCAAATCAATGAAAATCTGTATGCTTGAGTTATGTGTACTACAGTATGTTTACAAAATGAACTAAAATATAGAATAATCTATACAATATCCAGCTTTAGTCATGCATTCTCAACATATCATCTGTTCTTCATATTTCCTGTCTCAGAAATGTTTTCCAAAAACATTCCTTTGTTTTTCTAATTCTAAATTTAAATTTGATAAATCACACTTGGTTTATTTGACTACATCAATTTCAATTTTAATTGCCTTCATATTTCCTATACAACCTTTCTTGCCAACTTATTTTTATCCATGTCAGGCATAAAGAGAAGTTTATAATTGTAGAAAGTGGCAGCCTAGCATGGGTTCTTTAGGGAGTGTCTGAAATAACCTAACTATCTGCTTGTGAATAATTTTGGACTAGGGTGAATTTAATGAAGAAATCTGGCTCTAGAGCCCTCTCAGGGCAGACGGTCTGGCAACTTATGTTTACCAACCTGCATAATTTCATGGCAAACAAATAATTATTTCAATAATATTGCCGTAAAATAATGCTTTTCTGTATGAATTTACTCGCTGTTATTTCCATATTAGACCAATAAGATTGGTACCACATACCCATAATATGCGCACACTCCCCATTAATACGAACAATTACAAAAATGTAGCCTGCTTTCAGACACATGTTGACACTAATGTTGTGGTAATATTACTACACTACATTACCACAATATTGTAGCCAGATCTGACCTTTTCGCACCGACGGCAATTGACAGAAATATTCCTGCAATATTGCTGTAATGCTCTGTCTGAAAGGTGTCTGATATTATCAGTACATAAGAAATACAATATGTAAATTACTAATGTAAAGAGATTCAAATGGACAGATCGTACAATATGGCTACCACTGTAAATTTTCATTTTGAGGTGTCTTCTGAGAACATTTTACATTTACTTAATTGCTGTGAGGGTGACAAGTAATTTTTCTTGCATTGTGGTAGGCCTACTGTATCCTAAAACTCATATCTCTTGAAATGTGGTACTAGTAGTCCACCACTTAATTCTTGAAATGGAATTAATTTTATATCATGACTGACTGCTCATTTTCTTTTTTTTTTTCATTTCATAGTATGTTCCAGCCGTAGTGTTTGCATGCTGCACGATTATAGAGGAAAGGGGACTTGATACGATTGGAATTTACCGAGTACCTGGGAATAATGCAGGAGTTTCTCTACTGAAGGATTACCTTGATCAGGGACATGGGATTCATCTGGAGGATGAGGTGAGTATCTCATTAGAAATGTATGGTAACGCTTTGAGCTTCCAACTGAATGGTTGTGAGTTCTAGGTGAATGCTAGCAAGGTTGTTCATGTTCTTTTGAAAGGCACTCATAAGTTGTAAATGATAATGGTCCCGTGCTGGATTATCTACTACTAGGAATATTACCTTTGGAGTGGAGGAGGAGGTTGCTCTTGAAGCACGATTGTTTGGTTGACCTCGAAATTAGCACATTAAATAAATATTTGGTTATTAGTGTTATTACTGTACTCGCGTGAATAAGCGCCCCGTTAGAATAAACGCCCCTCCTAAAGGAAAAATTGTCTTAAGCGCCCCGTTTGAATAAGCGCCCCTCAATTCCTAAAAAAATTCAATCATACGGTACAGTACACCACCAACTTAATTTTCTGCATCAACTTTTATTTATTTATTCTGGTATAAAAATAATACAAAAAGTAGCCAAAGGCTAAAATCATTGCATTCACAAAAATATATAGGCCAAAATTACAAATTATGAAATTGCACAAAAACATTAACATTAAACATATTTACAAGAATGAATATTTACAAATTACATTAAAAGATTACATAAAAAAAAAATAAAGAAAAATAATAATAGTTATCCTAAGCAGTTTGTTTGTAAATACCCCCAACATTTATGAGCCATGCTGTCTCGACGATTACATTTTTCTCACCAAAACCTTTCGTTTATCTTTGATTAAAAAATGTGCCCCTTGAATTTTCCAATTTCCCATAAGCACCGGCCTTCAATTTTCATCTATTTCCATAAGCCCCTCCTCAAATTCCACTCTGTTTGAATAAACAGTTACAGCGCCAACACTTACCCAATTTCAAACTTTGGCATTGCCAGTACTGAGGGAGTTGCTTCTTACAGCATCCCACAAACAGTTTTAGCGATTGAAATATTTTCCAATTTTACTTGCACTCTTAAATCACTTGTAAATTAACTTACACTGACTGGTTTTGCGAGCACCAAACAGCACACTCCACAGCACGAAACTTCCTAGGACAAGCAAGATGCTTTTTAAGGAAAGGAGTATTTAACTCAAGACTCAAGACACCCCTCAAAAACAGCCAAAAGTATTTTAAGTGCCCGGGCGCTTATTCGCGCGAGTACGGTATAAGTTATACTGATAAGTATGATCATAAATAAGTATATCCATCTGATCAGGTACATGATATTCATGTATTTAATGTAACGTTTCTTCTATTTTTCTTTGTTATTAACCTCCAGCGATGGCATGATGTTCATGTGATAAGCAGTTTGTTGAAACTATTCTTCCGGAAGCTTCCACATCCTATTATTCCTAGACTCCATTATAAGCAATTTATTGAAGCAAATCGCACCAAAGAGCCAGTCGCGCGTATGTGGGCCCTACGCCAGCAGATCCAAGAACTACCTGTCTACCACTACCAAACGTTCAGATTCATGGCGTACCACCTGAAAACTGTTGCTGCAAACAACGAAGTGAACAAGATGGAAGCAAGAAATCTTGCGATTGTGTTTGGACCCACTTTAATCAAATCGCCTGACGACAGCATGATGACGATGGTTACAGACATGTCCGATCAGTGTCGCATAGTAGAGACTGTGATCCTTCACTGTGATTGGTTCTTTTGTGATGACACCGACAGTCAAGAGATGCTATCCGTTGATATGTTGCCAGCTTCAGAGGGGGTCCAGGGTGTACCTGATGTGAATCTCTTGTTGAGCAAGATGAGAAAAGAAGATGGATCAGGTAAGGCATTAGATATGTGTGATTGGTTATTCACTTAAGGTTAATTAAGACAAATTAAATATTGTGTATTACATACCTCATACATAGACTCTAGGTATCTGATTGGTTAAGAAGCGGACAGTAGAAAGTACTATTCCCCTGAAAAATAGTACTTTTTTGCCCTGGCGCATGTGCAAACTCTAGGCCCACCTAACATCGAGCTGACTCTAAAGGGGACTGTGACCTCTACGACGATAGAGATTGGCCCTTGACTGCACCACGGATCTGCAAGTAGATGATAAACAAATATTGAGGCTGGCCTAGTTGGTTTGAGCTGCTGGATGAAGAAGGACTAGCCTAGGCCTAGCATTACTTCTTGATGAAGCCGATAGCAAAAGTCTTAACAGCTAAATTAATAATGTTTTGTCAATATTCTACAAATATTGCAAGACGATGGCTGCTGTTGAAATTAGGGAAATGAGCAAAGAAGCGCTAGACACACTCTTTGATCGTCTAGGCTAGGCCTAGTGTGTAGGCCTCTAGGCTAGATTAGGAAGTAAGTACTTTCTAGGTCTCGTAGAAGGTATATAAAACAAATATTGACTGCTCTAGATTCGGGGAATGGTGAAATCTATTGGCCCTTGGTGATGTGGAGACCGGAGCCTATCTTCTCTCGGGCCTTTGGCCCTCTGCTAGATAGGCTACGGTCTCCACATCACCTTGGGGCAATAGATTTCACCATTCCCCTCATGAGCAGTCAATAGTATTTGTATAATGTCAGGGGTCCCAAGTTGGAAGAAGTCACTTCCACAAGATATGTTAAAAACAGCTTTGACACATCTAATTTTATTTTTATGTGGTATGTTGATACCCATCAGTACTGACTTCTGGAAGACAATTGATACAGTGTAGTAATAACATGAAATATTGTAAAGTTGCGGAAGATGGGTTATTTTCCGGGAGATTCTTATTTGCTTGCAAGAGTGCAGCAGGCCTTCCCAATTTTTGGGAGACCCCACAAATTGCAGGAGACTTGGGAGCGCTGTAATGAGTATCAGAAATTGATTCAAGCTGTAGCTTGGTGATTAAGATGTTTGCCTTCTAATCTTAAGGTCCTGGGTTCAAATTCAGTGCTTTACGAGGATTTTTTAAAAATATAATTTAAAACAACTAAACAATTATGCAAAGTGGAAGTATACATGTTTAGATGATTATACTAACCCTGTGCTCAATCTAACATTTTTTTTGCTTAGCCAATTGGCTAAAGTCAACAATTTTTTTTAGCCAATTGAATTGAAGCTGTCTTAAGCCAAAATTTGATGAAAATTGTTAAAAATCATTAGCCAAAACTTGCCAACAAGACATGGTGTCCAACATGTTCGACAGTGGAGTCCGAACCAAGGAGCTGACTAGAGTCCTGCCTGGGCGGATCCAGAGGTGTACAAGTGGGAGTGGGAGGTGATCAAGACAACACTACTCTTGGGGGGTACTACAGTATTTTTCTCCCCCAAAAACTCGTTTTTGGGAGAATCAATTATTTCTTTTTTTACTTTCTAAAAAAAAGGGGAGGGGGTGGTTTCCCCACAATTGCCTCGATGAGTATACCAGAAAAAATCTCTGCTAGGTTCAGGGAGGTGGGAGAGATAACGCTATTTGATAGGCAAATTAATATTTTTAGCGCACCAATAAATGAGGTACTTTGAAAGTTTGCTAAATATTAAGGCCTATCATCACAAAAGTTGGAAAAATTATGTAGGCCTAGGCCTATACAGTATTTTCTTTTTAATTTTGAACGATATCAGGTGTGGGGAGCTAGCAGTAGTTTTACTAGACTACAGTATATTCAAAATTGGCTTGGGGTCTGATAGTCCACACCAGTTAGGCCCGATCGTCTGTCACCTGAAGTTGTCACCTCGATAATCAAGAGCGTACACGATCTAGGCCCTATTTAGGGTAGCCTTGCTTGCGAAATTACTCTTTCTACAACACAAGTACAGTACGTACACCGTGTAACAAAGCGACTCACGCGGTGCATTACTAAATGATTTCACACATTATTTAAATGTATTTGACGATAACACAAAATCACTGATTAAATTATTATTAACTATACTAGGATATAGGCCTACTGTTTGGACCACCATCACATCGCATCGGCCCTCTTGTTTTAGTGGAAAAACCCAAGCTAGTGTGGTACCTCATATTATTCTATGTCATAGAGCCACTGCCCTGCATCTACCACGTTAAAATAACAATTACTAATAAAAAATAACTTGCGAGGCACGCAATAACGTTTGCAACAACACTACTCATACAACAAAAATAAGCGTCGCATGGAGTTAGCGAAAAATGGAGCTCATTTCAAAAAAACGATGTATTTTAGCAAGTATTTAAAACTTTTTCGCCAAAATGGCTAAAGCAGTTTTTTTTTTCCCCAATCCAAAATTGTTTTTGCCCATGGCGATTTGGCGATCGGTTAGCATGAGCCCAGTAACCTCGTTACTGCAAATGAAACTAATGCCAAAACTGTAATGTTTGGTTCACCAGTACAAATAAATTTTGTTTATATCATATTACAAGTTTGTTTTTTGTTTGTTTTATGTTTTCCCAGGCGAGTCTGGTAGTGATTCTTCAAAAACAAAAGGCAGTAAAAAGTCCAGAAAACATCGTAAAGCAGCAACAGCTACAACAGAGGACAGTGATGGTGAATTTGGATTTTCAGACTTGACTGGTAGTCAGGAGGCACGCAGTCGGGCCATGCAATTACAAAAGGAGAGAAATGAATATACAGAACAATATGGTTCGACAGGGGATTTTATTTCGGGCAGTGTGCGCCCACGTGGAGGAGGAGGGGAAAGGATGATAATTCGCAAGGATAGTTATTCATCGGTGAAAAGTGCTGAAAGCTCAACTGATACTAGGTCTGCTAAAGAGAGTGAAGGATTGTCGGACAATGAAGAACCTGTTATGACTTACGCAGTAGCACGGGAACAATATCGTAAAAATCACTTGCCTTATTATACAAGACAACCTTCTTGGAGTCGTAGGAAACTATCGGATACGTCCGATAACAGCCAGGTTTCGATACCCAGGACAGGGGGCTTATTACGTAGTCAAGAGCCACATAGATCAGCGGGATGGATCAGTGGGGAGAATGAATGGAAGCAAATGTATGCCAGGGAGAGGGAGCGTATTGAAATGGAACATGCAATAGCGTTACAGGATTTACAAACAGAAGATAAAGTCGAGGTTGAAGACTTATATCGTGGAAAAGATTACTTGAAAGAAATCTCCGCTGTTTCAAACAAAATTATTTCTGGGTTTCCAGTACCGGATGATTTTGATGATGCTGCTGCATATCACATCCAAAGGAAAGCCCAGCCCGACACAACATCGGTGACATCAGACTACGGGACAATGTCATCAACCAAAACAACGGCAATGACTCCGGAACTGCGCCACAAAAGTGTGCGTGAACACAGGACTGCATCTCCTGCCTTAATGAAAAAATTGAGGGCGACAAACTCATTAGCAATGGGCGAATTGGACAGTGAATTTGTAAAAAGCATGACTGATCACTTTGATGAACGTTTGCGGAAATTATTAGATCCCGATTATGAAGAAAGTGACAGTGATTCCGGTCGTGAGGGTGGGAAGAAATCGCGTATCCCTCAACGATCGTGGGAGCATGAGTTTTATCGCAATGATTTGGGTAGAAACAATAACAATTCCTTCTCCACAGATAAGGCTATGAACCGCGAACAGCGTTTACTAGAAGCTAATAAGATTGCAATGTCAAAACCAACGTCATCTAGACCCCATCCAATCTATATTAAACAAAATAATAAAGAGAGTTTTCAAACACAGAGTGCTTCAAAGACACCATCATCGCCTCGTAAAGTCAGTCGCATCGAGGTAACTGTTACGATGGAAAAGCGTGATAAAATTAAACAGAGCCAAACACAGCCTTCAAGTAAAGAGACTGTAAAAGTTGATAACAAAGATAAAGTTTCGAAGCAGCTGAAAAGGCAATCGAAGGACACTTCCTCAATAAAACGGGATCGCAAGGACCAACGTGAAAACCGCCGTCGTCGCCACACTGTCGGTGGCAACAAAGATTTCCCGGATTTTAACAAAATTATGGAATATGCAAATCAGGAGAATACTAATGTCTCCAAACTCAGTGCAATGGACCAGTTGAAGCCTTCTACCCTAAAGCCAAAAGATTTGAGTACCTGGATTGAGCAAGAACGTTTACGGAACAGCAGCCCCAACTTGGCCAATACGGCGGCTGAAGAAAAGAAACGCAAGCGTCAAGAGAAGATCATGCGGCGGCGTAGCTCGCCAGCAGATCTTCTGGCCGCTAATTGGCTTAGCATCCCTAAGGCTGGCAAAGACGTTCGCCTTTTTGAAATTGAATCATATTTGTAGACTTCAGCTTATTTTTAATTCTTATTAACTAAATAAACAAATGGAATTTCAATTTGTATAACACAGAGATAATGTTTGCATATATTTCTAAGTTTATCTGTAAAGATTATTTTCACTTTCTAATAGACAGTGTGAGTACAGAACAAGTTTTGTACTGAATGTTTACAATGTTCTTAAATACCTGTTAATGAGGTAGAAATTAATCTGAGCCAGGATAATATTTTTAAATATGTAAATAATTTTAGTCATGTGTATAATCTTCATATTAAATTGTCAACATGTATGTCTTTACTGCACATACTGCAATGGATTGTGGGTGTGCAGGATCAGAATGACTGTTTTACCACCCATAATACATTGCAGTACACGTTGAGACATACACATGGCCTTACCCTGTCTTTTAAATGATACATCTTATAATACTCGACTTATCCTGATAGGAAAATATACACACTAAGCTATTTGCGATATTTTTGAAAAACTAAATTTTTCACGGAATGCCATTTTACCAATTTTTATTTTAAAATTTATTTTCCTGCTAATCAAAACTTTGATATAATTTACTTTGCTTCCTTTTTTTCCTTTTTTGTGGAAATTCTGAAGTGAAATGTAAAAAATTTAGAAGGCAATTTTTAAATTTGTGGTAAACCCGAACACTTTAAATTTAAATACAGTTCGCCCTCCATCTGGTTCGTCCACCATTGGAGTCTGAAAATACAGTATGATCTTGGGGTTTGGTTTCCAATTAGATGGTTAACTTTGTGTTCACTGTTGAAAGACTGATGGTTGTTTGTTGGTACTTTTAAAAACTGGTCTTGGAATTTAAGAGGACTCAAACAAATGAAAAGAATCTGCCTTTAATGCAAGGTTGCAATGTTATGTATTGGGATACATATAGTGTTTGGGTTATGCATATTCAGAAAAAAACAGTGGTTACAATAAAATTAATTGTATTCTATTTCTGAAATGTTGGAATTTTAATAATAATTATTTACTTGGAAATTCAAAGAATTTCTGATAATAAAAACTATATATTAATATTTTAACATTTAAATAGTAAAAAATGTAAATCGAGTTATTTGTATATTCTGGAAAAATGTTATGGGAAAAAGTCACAGACAACCTAATTTATGCCCTACTGTCAAGATTTATAAATTTAAGAGAAAGTTTAAAGTAAGTACATAGTATTTGGGAGCCTTATGATTATATCTAACACATTTTTTTTCACATTTGAGTAGAAATTGTTAAAATAGTCATGTAAACGTTATATGTAAAACTGTCATGGAAAAGTGAACGTTTGTAAAATGGTTGTGGAAGGTTTATGAAATTTTTGTGAAAAATTCATGCAAGGTGCTGGTTAGTGATAATGATCTAATGTGTCAACTTTCTCAGCATTACCTTACTATCCTCTGTGGCCCAGAATCTTCATGCAAACTTTGTCTGATATCGGCTTAATCTGCACATTTATAGTGCAAGAATTTCAGAATTATACCAAAAAGTTATTATTATTTTAATTTATTTATGTTTTTAATCAAATATATAATTGGTATTACAATCAGTTAATACACAATTCTCATACGTTAAGCCCTGTCCAGACTATTAAATTTTATTTGCCAAAAACATGTGACATGCCTAAATATGGTCATGATGACATCACATCATGACCATATATAGGCACATCATGACTATATATGGGCATATGACAGTTTTTTGTGAAAGAAAATTTGATAATCTGGACTGAGCTGAGAAAAAAATGTTATACACATTGTGAGTGCTTTAGAAATTATTAATGTGTTCCCTGCTATATTGTGTCCGTGTGAATGCACATCTGTATAAGATTTGTGCGCATCCCGTGTAATTTCGGTGTAAGCAATACTGACATCGCAGAAGCCTGTAACACTCCCGAGATAGGTTGTTCATGGGCCGCGACTTATCTTTCACTGTGTTGACCCGCTTATTTTATGCCGGGCACTCACTGCATCGTTTGACCATCGCAACGACTGTCGCAGGACGATTCCAATTAAGCACCCTGTATGCGCTAGACCTGGCGATGCCGTTTGCTGATTGTCAGTGGCAGTCTTAAAGAGGTTGTCATTAAAAATTATCCATTTCGTGCGCGTTGTCGAGTTTTTTTCTTTATAGACCTAATTTGGCTATTGCACGGCTTTACTGTCTGTTTATCAATTATACAGACTTTAACAAGCTTTGTATTCGCTCCTGTAGAAATTATGGTAACCGTACCCGTACATCTTCAGTGTATTATTTGGTCTTGTGTGATTTGGGTTTAATTAATTATTAGTAAGCAAATGGGCTCATTATTGTGGGAGGTGGATCCAATTTTTTTTTTTTTTTTGAGATTGGAAGCAAAGGATTTGGGTAGCATTTTTGGAATTTATTTTAATAAAAGGAAAATTCAAATCTTTTTCTGAGGAACATTTCACCCCTCCCTCTAGATTTGTTGCTTAACTTCTCTTTTAATGTCTGTAATGAATATTATTTTTACATTCAGATTATTAGTTTCCTCACTGGTCCATATATGGTCCATATATGCAAACTGGAAATGGTGCTCAATAATCTGATGGGTGTCCTAGGATTAAATATCCTAATTATTTAAAGTGAATGAATCTTAACAGTGTGAATAAAGTGTGTTTTGTGTGATTTAAATGTAATTATATTTGTTTTGTGTATATTCTTTTAACGGAAATATAATAAGTGTTTGCCATTTTCCTATTTATATGTGTCCATGTTTTTTAAACAATGTTATGTTTTGTTATTTTCATATGATTTCGTACTTTAACCCTAATATTTGTCATATATTTTTTTTTTTATGACTTTAGTATCATTTGGAATAATTTAATAATCATGATATTTTTGAGCCATTTTATTTTTGTAAATTATTCATTGTTATGAACATGAAATAAGTATCAAACTGATTCTGCCTTCAAGTGTTAAAATGAAAATTGTAGTAATGTAGTTAAATTCTGAATTGACCTAAGCTGGTATTACCTTCAGTGTGATTGGTTGTTTTTACTGGACACCTGGATTGTGAATGGTTGGTTTGAATGCGGTCACAACATGTGATTGGCTGATTTGATGTCTTCAGCTGAATCATGTTTCAAGTATCAATATTATTTTGTTTATCAAGGATATCCAAATAGTTGTAAATATGCAAATGACTACTAAGTAACAGGTGCCAACATAATTACATAGATCGGCCTGCCATGGGTGCCTCTAGAAATTTGCCAACAGGTTTTCCAACAAGACCAACAGTTGGCCTGAACCAAAGGGCCACCTATAACTTCAGTCAAGGTTGGAATTAAATCCCTGGTGGGCTTCATGGGGAGAGATTTTATGGTGTATGATAGCTCAAAATTGTCCCCTTACACAACATATGACCATCACAATTGATTGGATCAACAATTTTATCATTTTTGTTTGATGATCTTTGCTACTTAATCTCCCCCACTGGCATTGCAAGTGGTTAAATTATTGGGAGTCAACATACATTGATATATCAATAATTCTGAATACTGTAAATGTTCCAATAACTTCCTCTCACAAATAAGCGCCGCACCAGATGTGTGCTGCATCAGAACAGTCCTATGTGTACAATACATTATACTGTACCATTTATCTATAATAAATTATAAAGGCTGGTCTCAATTTAGTGCTGCAGTGCTTATTGGAGCATTTATAGTAAGTCTATGAAGTTTTTGTCTTTCGCTTTATTTAAATTTGACTAGATGTCCCTTTTTGGCTCACTATGGTGCTAAACACCTCCAAGTTACGTAGTTGGACAACTTTCTTCTTATATTCCAAAATAAATATTGCGCAATGCATTTTATGTCAACTTAGTTCTTTTCTGGATGTTTGTATGCCTTTTTTCGACAATGTGTTATGATACAATGTAATTAATATTTATGTACTTCAGTGTTAATACACAGTTGCCAAATTATGAATGAACTGAGTTGATAGGTTCTAAAATCCCTTGAGTAATATAATATGTAACAAATATTTTAAGAAATTGAGTTTTTGAAATGTGCTCAATTCGAAGAGAGTACAGACTCGTATACTCCCATTGACTTGAATACATCTCTGCTTGCATGCAGAGAAACTTTTTTTCTACTGATTAAATAGACTAAAGAAGGCGCTATACTCAGTCTCAAAACATTGTTGAAAATATATTTAACAGAATTTAAAAGGTGCCAGAAAACTTTGTTTTGATAGCAGCTTTACTATGGCTCTAATGGTAGAACATGTATAGTGTAAGATATATTATACACAAGTTTAATTATTGAGTGTTGTCTTTCCTCCATTATGTGATGACAGAAAACTCAACTTGCTATTTTTAGTTGTCACTAATTATTATAATATTGATGTAATTAGAAATTATGTGTAATATACAGCTTTCATATTTTTCAATATTAAAACCGTCTTTAATGAATTAAAATAAAATGTATTTAATGGCGTTATTTCATTATATAGTATTTCACAGGATAATAATAAAAACAGGGATAAGTTTTATATAATAACAATTTTCTTTGTCATTATTTTGTGTTAAATTTCACACAATATCTTTAAAACAGTTAATCATCATTTGGCAAAGTGGGAATTGGATGGGAAATTGGATTGGAATCTGCCATTTGGTAGTTGGCAATCTAGTGTGTATACAATATACAAATATTTACCCACCCACCCACTCACCCACCCACACACACAACATGTTTTACAGTTTATCTCTATTATCTCATAATTTATTTACAAAAATAGTATCTCTTCGGAGATCTGTCTTGTCAAATGCTTAATATAATGATAATAATAATGATGATGATGATAATAATAATAATAATAATAATATTAATAACAATATTATTGTTGCATTTATATAGCACATAATGCCGGAGCTTCTATGTGCTTAACATAAACAGAAAAGACCAAGGCCCTAAAACAAGAAATACTGGTAATCTAAAAAAAAAAACAATGGTAATGGTAATGGTAACTTTATGGTCAGTTGGTTAAGGTGTCTGCATAGACAGATGAAGGCCCCAGTTTTTAATCCCAGTTGAGGACTTTTTGTTCTTGCAGATTTCTGTTTAATGTTCAAAATATATATATAATTATAGCATTACTGCAAGATGGTTTGTCTCTGTTAAATCATGATTTATATACATTAGGTTATTCCCAGCTTGGTAGAGGCGTCATTTGAATTATATAAATACTGTGGTGTACAGTATTCATTTTTCATCTGAATTGAGGGGTAATCATACCGCCCTCTATACTTGCGTGCACTTTTGTACTGTACATCTCTCCCATAAATTAAAGTTTTAGAAGCATTTACCTCGTTAAATACTTTCATATTGATGCTGCTCGCGAGTCACTTCTACTAAAAGCGATCTTTATTGCACTCGAATCGGCCAATGAACTTAATTTCGTGCATGGTACACTTGAGAATAATTTTGTCTACATGACATGGGATTAATTTTACTTTAAATGATATTTTATATGCATATACTGTATGGTAATATCATATCGAACCAATTGATTTTTCGATGATTTAAGCTCGGTTTCCATGTAATCGCTCACCTTATCGGCGACAGTTAGCCGGAAGGTTGAACCTGGTTCGACCTTGCCGATTGCGTTGCAGCAGCCCCGATTGCGTCTACTACCCCGACCTGCAGCTAGCAATGGACCCTGATTCGTCTGCAACGCAATCGGCAAAGTTGAACCAGGTTGTCGCCGATAGGTTGAGTGATTCTAAGGAAACCGTTAACAGTGGTTTTACTAATATTTTTTTTTTTTTTTTTAGAAATAAGGCTAGTTTCCTTAAAATTGCTACTGTATTTTCAGTGCAAACGTTGTACCGTTCTGCGTAGGAGCAGTCCCCGACGCAATCGAGAAGAAGGCGCCCCGATTCGACCGACCAATCAGCATCAAGCTCCCGATCAAACTGTTCCCTGATTTCCACCAGGGAACAGTTAAATCATTTACAATCGCTACAATGTTTTCAGCGCAAATTATACTGTGTAGCAGTTCCTCGGCGCAATCGCGAACGCTTCCCTGTTCGACCGACCAATCAGCATCACTGAAAGCTGCTGGCGATAGCGTGTAGCAATAGTATGGAAACCAAGCTTCAGATTATTATAAGAAAACGCACTCCAATTAATGTCACGCTACTATTTGGAACGTGTAATATCAGTAAAGAAATTGAAACCAAAATTTCAACATTTTTACCAAAAATAAATAGGCCAGAATTTGGCCAATTGTTCTTACCAAAATTTAACAACTCCGGTACTAATTGTTTAATCACTTTACTTTCTTATGACATCGTGTATCCCGTGTGGTCTAGCGGTTAGGATTCGTGGTTTTCACCCACGCGGCCCGGGTTCAACTCCCGGCACGGGAAAGTTTTTTTCTTTTCCAGTTGAATTTTTTTTTCTATCAATCATATCGATCCGGTTTTAATGTGATAAAACAGGGGTTGCTTTTTCTGACCTTAATTTCCGGTGCTCCGGATTAATAATTTTTAATGCAATTCATAACGATTCAGATTTAACTTTATTGTCACAACATAAACATGTTTCCATGAAATTATTTTACCTTTGTTGCAAAGGGACACATTAAAAAATCAAAATAACTTGACTTTACTTCACTTTATTCGATTCATCAGGATAAAACTCCGACACAATCCATCTAAATCATTATATAAATATTGAAAAACAAAACAATTTGAGAAGTAAGATAGGGGTGCAGCCATCTCCTCCGCAAACGCCAGGGTGACAAGCGATTTTGAGTATGTAATGTGGTGTGGATAAGACACACTTAAATACAAATACCGTATTTATTTGAATAGACGCCCCTCTTTAATAAACGCCCCGGTTTGAATAAACTTCCCCGTCAGACACTCATTTGGAATAAACTCTTCCCCCGAATATACTCAGTTGGGAGAATAAACGCCCCCACCTACTAAATGACTATAAAGAAAATAACGAAAGGAACATCATTCTCGACACATATATTAATTTTATGCTCCAGCCTAGAATTACATTTTGTCTAACCATGGTTGGGATGGGAGGTTGGGATCAATAGGCCTAGACTTTATGATGTGCTAAGGGGCGTTTATTTAAGTAATTACTTACCAATTTTACACAAATGTAGGCCTAATAATAATAAATGAACATTATTTTTACAGAAAGTGCCATTTCCGACCAGTTAGAGGTGCCTGTTCTTAAGATTTGCTGCAAAACGTTGTAGGTTACGGACCATGGTAGGACTGAGACGAATTTTGACCTCTCTAGGGAACTTAAATCTCTCATCAAGAGTCTTGGACCCTCTCTGGGAACTGGGATCGTGGCACTTACATTTTCGTAATCATAAAATATAAAATTAAAGGATGATTCAACATGTTTTGTATTGCCGCATAAATTGGTGTGAAACACCAGTCAATTTAATACATACCGTAGGGCCTAATTGTTTTAAAGTCATTTTCGTACACTGTGAACAGCAGGAGAGAGAGAGAGAGCGTACTGGTACTGCTTAATTTTGGGGGCTGTAATACAAATTCTAGAATTTCCCATTTGCACAGTGGCCAGAAATTTTCCGACAGGGTGTCCGATATGTCCAACGGAAAGGCCCGAGCCAAAGGGCCGACGAAGCCTCGGCCGACGGCCCTGAATAAAAACTCCCTTGTTTTTATGGGCTTATTATGGTCGAAAATGTGCTTTTGCACCACAATTTTAGGGATTGGCAGTCAAAATACGTTATTTGGATAGGCAAATGGATTAGGTCTATTATTTTTTTAATTTTTTGTCCGACGACCTAGTCGTGTGTCGGATGACAGGTGGGTCAAGGCTAGTCCGAAAGAGGGGAAAATGTCCCCTGTCCCCAACAGGTGCCAACACTGCATAGGCCTATGAATATTAATATGGATCATCAGAAAATAACGTACACAACCGTGCTACCAACCCACGCGCACAAAAAATACAAGCAGTCATATTTGATATGATAGGATGTTCCATAAAATAAAATACTGTAACTACGGATAGGAATACAGGTCTCCCTCTACAGACTCCTCCAATTGAAAACCACCTACAATTAAAGACATTTTACTGTGGTCCCAAATCAACAAATTTCGTTTATCTTTATTATTCTAATTAGGCCTAGAGGCCAAAGCTGCTAAAGACCATGGGACCCTGTCCCAAAAGTGGTCTTTATTTGGAGGGAAACTTGTATATCAAAGTGATGACATGACTGACTTATAAAATACTGCTATGTAAAACCTATAAGGTTAAAAGTAGCCCAGCAAGGAAATATCACAAAGCGTACCGTAATAATAATCCTATATTACAATACAACATATTGCCTGCAACTCTTAAATTAAGTACGGTACAGTATAACGATAACATCTATAGCCATATCAAAGAGTCGTCAATGTTTCATAACAATGTTTCAAAGGTCTATTGACCACGGTTATTAAATCTTTGTAGATAAAATGAATAATTTTTCATCAGCATAGGCCCTAGGCCTATGTCAATTTTTATACAGTTCGCTCTATGATTCGAAACCACCTTTGGACCTGAATATTTGGGCTGCTCTCTCA
>NW_022696227.1:262996-264415 GCF_011630105.1 Anneissia japonica
GCTTCAGTGTTCCTTACTACTATAATACCGGCTTTGCTTACTACAGTCGAGTCAGGTGCGTTGGACGAGCTAATAATAAATCAAAAATTTCTCCAATCATTCTTGCGTTCACTTCGCGACGAGAAGCGGAGGGACTAGCAACAGTATAAGTTTTTGGTGGCAATGGTCAATGCAAAATCGGATTGTTTAAAGTCTTACTTTGTCAGTATTGATTGACTGTGCTATATGTTCTTTGAAGTTTGAAAGCGAATTATTGTTAAAATTTTCATTGGATTTTATTTACAGAAACGGAGTCAACGAAAAGGCTAGTGTACTGGTGTAGTGAGGTCGGTATTGTTTGCATGCCTACATAACCAGCTGGCGCCGTGTCTGTTTTTTTTTTTTCAACCTCAACGTTTTCCTTTCGCCTGGGCGCCTAGATTTGAATATGAAATACACCGGTATGGTATTATTAAGGACGGTTGTCATTTGTTTTTTAGTAAATAGGATGATTTTATTAGCAGCAGACAGTAATAGAGAATACAATGACTATAGTACCAATTTATTTGAAGTTCGTTTGCCAATGGTGAAAGTTGGACCCAAAGGAAGTTTCTTTGGATTTTCGGTGGCAGAACATCGCGTAGACTTTGCCAGAAATCAATCTCCGGGTGAAACCAAGAGTGTGTAAGTAAAATATTTGTATTTTTTAACATTAAAATATATTGGTTTACTGACGTCTATTCTATTTTTGACAACTTTACACCTTTATTCATTGTCTTGCCTATCAAAAACAAAAGTTAGGCTTACATACGCCTTTTTCACGAATCGGTAGACATCTTGAATGAAGTGATGACAAACATTGCGAATCAGCGGTGCGTAACCAACAGAAATAAGATAAGCTTTTGGGCAGATTTTTTGACATCATGTTATTTAAAAAATCATAACTCTATAACGGGGCGTCGTATCCAAAAAAAAAATTCCAGCAAAATGTTCTTAAAAGGCTAGTCTACACCACTATATGATTGAAAAAAAAATTGAAAAATTTTGTTCACCTCTGAACTCAAGATTGAAAAATAAAAGCCTATCTCAGTAGTGTATTAAAATAGGTATATGCATTACAGTGCTGTAGTACTAGTAATACTCTGAACTAGCATTGTTTTAGTTACCATATGAGAGTTTCTTGTGTTAAAAACATGATTTACTATACTATACCTCTTTATAAAACATAACTTGTACTTTGTAATATGAGAAAGATGTATATTATCGGTACTTGGAACAGTAACAACACGAAAGTCCTATGCTACTGCACTGTAATGCATTGGCCTATTTTAATACACTACTAAGATAGGCTTTTCTTTTTCAATCTTGATTTCAGAGGTCAAAAAAATTTTTCAATTTTTTAAAAATCATATAGTGGTGTAGACTAGTCTTTTAAGAACA
>NW_022696227.1:264464-345553 GCF_011630105.1 Anneissia japonica
TTTTTAAATAACATGATGTCAGAAAATCAGCCCAAAAGCTTATCTTATTTCTGTTGGTTACGCACCGCTGATTCGCAATGTTTGTCATCACTTCAAGATGTCTACCGATTCGTGAAAAAGGCGTATTTTGATGGCTGGGGTAACACCATACCACATGCCATTTATAACTTCGGCCTAGGCCCAGGTTGGTCGAAATATTAAGAAAGAAGAGGCCTGTCTGTAGGCCTACCCAGGCCTATCAACTTTCTGCCCTAGGCTATCCCGGCCATACCTAGCTAGGCTAATACTTGTACACAAATTACTCTTGCCCTATCCAAGCCTGCTTAAATTATTCACCACCCCCTCCCATCTCCACTTTTGACTATAAGGACTGATAAGGCAGAAAGATTATGTATTTTAAAAATTGTACTGATGTCAATAATTAAACAGAGCACACCCTGCACTGATGATAGTCGTCAATCCAGTGGATTCCAGGAGAATACAAAGTGACAATGCTTGTGCAACGTATAGTTATACAGACGGTCTGCTTAGTCTGTCACGACAACCAGCAGATGGCATCACATCGTCAAGCGCTCAATGAGTGAAGATGGATTCATTGGACGACGGGCATACGACTAACCCAACTTTACACCATATCATTATAAATTTTTCAAAGTTTTTTTTTTTCATTTTCATGGTCTATTGCATCAAATCTGATACTAGTCATAATTCACATCCAAGTGGTATGGTAGATAAAACAGCAGCAAACCAAAACAGAAATAAAAATTTTTTTTAATTGCTTTACCCCATGAGTCTGTCAAGAAGGCGCTGCAAATTATACAATTGTTTTTTTTTTACCAATTGTGTATTCTCATATTGAATGTTTTTTAAAATAAGTATATACAGTAATTACAGCTCGATTTTATGTTTCTTGAGGCTTATTTGAGATTTATCATCATTATTGAGAACCTCGAGATCATCATTTTGTTGGTATACTAACACTATGGTTCTTTTCACTTTAAAAAACTCATTTCATTTTGAAACTTGGTTTCATTACTTTGTTAGCCAGTTTAAGAAAATTCATTGATTCTATCTGTGTCTAATGTGAAGTTGACAGATTACTTGATTCTTTTAAATGAGCAATTAGTTTTGCAATTTAATATATAAACTTGTACAATACCAGTTATGATTGAGCCTATTCCACCATGACCTATTTGTGAACCTAACGATCTTTGGAATCCCACCATAGACTAGAGAGAATATAGTAAATTGAACAATGGTCACAGTATATAGACTGTATACATCACAATACAATAGCAGGTTTGAGTATTGAAAAAACATAAGAAGTTTATCAAGTGTAAAAATTCAAAAGCTAGCTTGTAACATGAGATGCAATGATTAACGTATTGGTCCATACGTTGGCCCATTAACATAGTACGAAGGGTAGGATAACTAAATAACAAGCTACATATAAGGTTCCATGGTGAGAAAGTGGCTCTGGGAATATCTGAAGTTAATAAGATTATGCTGTGCTTGTATTTCCTCATGGTGGTTCTGCAATGCCAATTTTCTATAGTAGTTTTAAAACTCTTAGTAATTCAGATGAAACTCTTATCCTCTGTTGATGTAAACCTGTGCTATTTTACTTAAATACTGTAGGCCTACGGTACTTTCGTCAACTTAAGAATAAAGTAGTGAATTTCAGGCTTTGTGCAGCCAATACACATTTTCTCTCTGTAAAAATCAACATCCTCCCATTTTCCCTAGTTTGCAATTTGGATACATTCAAAGAATTTCTTTAAAATTTATTTAAAAGTAAATGGAAAATTCTAAACCTTACTTGAGGTACACTGCAACATTGATGATCATTATTAATATTCAAGCTCAAATATTATTTATATTATCATTGTACTATTACTGTAATAGTGCTAAATGTTTGTTATTCGAATCAAAAGAATTATTAGAAAAATGGTTTCTAATAAAATGGTAGATCTAATACTGTATAATTATGCAATTACTGTAATGTTTATAAATTCAACTAATGTCTATTAGAGATGTACATTAAAAATGTTGAGTTAAATAAAAAAAAAATTGAAACTATTTGGTTGATATCAAAGGCCATTAATAGCAGACCAAAGAACAATGTGTAAACTAAAAAAAGGATTTTACTGTATGCCCAATATCAATAGGCTACACTACAATGTAAACATTTGGTGTACTAGTATGTGAGTCAGGGTACAAAGATCAAATGTCAGCAGTGGCGAATTCAAAGTGGAAGGGGTTCGAGCTGGTACGGACCACCTAAATTTTTCAAAAAAATATGAAGAAAATGAAAAATTATAATCAAATTTAGGTTTGAGAGTGCCATTTCTAGCCATCTAGAGGTGTCATGTCATAAATTTTCTTACCTCAGTCCCAGTCATGGCAGGGCTGAGGTGGTCTAGGCTTCCTATCAGTGAAACTCACTCCCTGGGCCCCCAATATTTCAAATTTTTAGATCCACCAGTGGGCAGTTAAAAAAGTTTGAAATTTTAACCTTTAATACCAACTATATTATAATCATTACTTTGTTACAATCATGTTATTATTAATCATAATATTACAACAGTAATAAATTACTAATTTTCCAGGTAGATCACAGAGAAACAAAATATTAACTTACACAGATACAGTATTTAAGTTATTATTTTGTCTGTCAGTTTTCACTTAAAATGCAAGCCTTGATTATTGTGTAGAATTTGTTTTTTTTTATTTACCTCAATATATAAAACCAAATAGAAATCTGTTATCACTATTGTATTATTATTTTAGTGTTGTTATTGTTACAATTTCAGTAGAGTTTTATTGTAATTTCATATATTATAGACCAGGGAGTTTTTATATAGTATAATATGAAGACCATGAAGACCACAGTAACTTCAAACACATTACTGCGTAGTGAAACAAAATGAATTAGGAGCATACTACATTTTGCATCATCATCATCATCATCACCACCATCATCATCGTCTGGCACTGCTGGGCAAAGGTCTTCACCATATCAAGCCATCAGTCTCCATCTTTAGTCATATTTTCTATGTTGTCATTTCTGTTTTCTCATCTCTCCACCTGTCCTTGGTCATCTTCCATTTTCCCTTCTCCATCAATACTATACAGTACTGGACTTCACTGATATCATCAATATATTGGCCTACATCATGTCTAGTAAATGGCTATAGACTTTAAACAATTTTGTAGGTGAACCTTTTTCAGACTTTGGGGAATACCCATACCATTATTCATCAAGACCTCTGACATCAGCTGTTGGAAAACATCTGAGCTACTGTAGGGGTCATATTCTCAAATGTTAAATGCTTGTAGTACTATACAGTATGCAGTACAGTAAACTTTACAATCAATCTCACAAAAACAATGCAAACAATTTGAGCCAAGGAAGGAAAACAATCTGAATCAGTGGAGTAGAATAAATGTAACCAGTGTTGTTAGGGCAAATAAAATAATATACATGTTTGTCATCTTTGTTTTTTGGGGGTTTTTTTTCAAGAGGGTGAGGCCTCCTCTCCTCTTTTTCGCAAGGATATCAATACACTCTTGCAAACACCCCACATACCCAGTTGATATTCCTGGCTTGAGAGGATAATTGAATTTCTGTAGGAAGTTTAAAAGTTTTCCCTCATTTAGAAAGAGAGGATGATAGCAACTGGCAAGCCGATGTACTGGTAGGACAACTCGTACTGTTTATATTTTTAACAAGCAAAGATGGATGATGGCAGGCTTACTAATATTATGACAAGGATTACATCGGACTGACTGTCACTTTAAATGAAGAGGACATCACCAGGCATAAGGTACTGTACATGTACCATGTAAGCCAGTGATCCAAGTAGTCCATTGATAATTTACTGTACTGTGGCCCTGAATTAATCCTGAAGTCATGGTAAAGTTATAAAATCCTGTGCTTTCCATTAGACCTGCAGTAGTTGTCTTACAGTGTGATCATAGTGTGATTCAACAACACTGTAATATTGTATTCCTTGTACCGGTATCTTAAATTTTAGTTTTTAATCCTTTAGGATATTGTGATTATTTTTATTGTTTTATGTTTGCTTGAGCTCTGGAATGAATGTGATTAATGTGTACATTGATCACACCCCTTCTGCATCTTACTTTAGGTTAGGCAAGACTTTTTTTATACCTTGTTTAGGGAATACACCACCCGCCAATAAAGATGTTTGAATCATTACTCCTGCCCCTGAATGGTAATCTCCAAAAATAAGATGTAAGCCTATATTTCTTCCTAATATAAATTTTAAGCATAAGAAAACAAAATTTAATTTTTACTTTTTTTTATGGAACAATGTACAGTATAAAAAAAGTCTCGCCCTAAAAAAAAAAATAAATATATAAAAATTCAACTTTTTATAATGCATTTGAAATTTGATAGTATAGTACTGAATAGTACCAATACAGTATATAGTGTAGATTTTGTATCATAATTACATGCATTATAAATGCTGTATTATGGTGAATTGATGCTGTTGATGAGTTTCAAAAAGCTGTCCTCTCCCTGCCACTTAACCTACTTTGTTATTTGTTGAAATGAGGTTATTGAACTATTCAGTTGAATTTCAAATCCTTGAGGTAATACTTTTACACAATCCTCAAATGCCTTAAACTATTCAATTTTTACTATAGTTTGTATGAAATGAACACATTACAATTTACAGTAACTTCACAGAATATCATTACCATACTGGCTTGCTCCACACTTGGGCGTTCTGAGCAGAATCTATTGTAACCATCGTGTGTAAACATTACTTTGGTTGTTTGTTTTCCCACTGAGTTTTAACGCATGGTACTTGCACCCTTTGTTAATGAAAGCCATGGTGTAATTAATGTTAAATAATACAATGTTTTTGTGGCAAGGGAAACTTAATATTCTCAAGATATTAGTTATATTAGAATGTGATGATAGATGTGTCAAATAGTTTACGATGGGTTCTTTGGGTGAAAATTTATGGGCGTGCACCGTGTCAACATTAATTTTCTGTAACTTCGGTACAGTACTTCAGATTAAAGCTGTTTGCACACACTTTACTTGTCTTTTATTCCGGTTAGGTTCATTGAAAAAATGTCCAGTGTGAACGCTACCTTGGAAAAGTAGACTATACCTGTATGTCACTTAGTGTTAACAGGGGTTGATTGATTGATTGACTGATTAGTTTGACTTTGGTTGTGTTTACGAACTTTCAACGAAACCGGATAAGTAAAAAATGACATAATGCCCAGAGGGTATGTCATTAGATCGCTCGTTTACGAACCCCAAGTTATTCGGATACGGAACGTAAGGTATGGGCCTTCTCAGCCCAACAAGGCAATTCAACAACGAATTGCCTCGCCTTGCCTACGCTCGAACTCCAACCAATTCTAAAAAAAACCAGACCTTAGAAACTAGAGCCTAGCCAACTGGGAAAATAAAAAAAAAATTACAAAAATAACAAAGGAAAAAAAATAGCCTACGGACTTACTACTACTAGTTCCATTGGTGTTCAGAGCTGACAACGACGTGTCAACAGTTTGTGGTGGACAAGAAATGGGTCTATCGCCAAAAATTTCGTTCATCATCTCAAAATACGGCCATTCTGTTGGGGGGGGGGGTTCGTGACTTCCTGTTGGAGTCCTTTTCCTGGGTGTATTTTTTTGCGCAGGATCTTGCATTTGGTATTCTATCTGTGCGTGCGTAAAGTTATAACCCATTTCCCGCATCTTTATAAGATTTCTTTATAAACGGCGTTGTTCCGTCGGGTTCCATCAAAACCATCTTGTATGGATGTCGTTCCCCATATGCTAATTAACGTTCGGAAAAGTACCCTATTGACAAAAGACAGGCAGTTAGTCACGGTGCTCTTTGAAGATTCAGTACACCGCGCTTCGCTCATTGGCTGTAGATAAGTAGGTAAATGTGTTGTGACTCCTTCTAAATAACAACTCACTGGTATATTAGTACAAAGGCATTTAAATCGAGTAGAATTTCACCTATTTACCTTTAAAGTTATGAGGCCAAGTAGTTCTTAAGGAAACACAAACATTTGAGATAACATTATGCAAATAAAAAATAAGTAAGATAGGTAATCATTTTTATTAAGGTTACATGAGTTATCATCGTCATCTAACATGACTGTAACTATCAGTCCTAGGTTATTTGTGCATCATGTTTGTTCATGTCATGGCTACACCCACATAATCGGAAGTTGTCCTATTTACAAAGTCTAAGTATATTCAAATAAAAGCTGTTTTGCATTATTTTACTGTATTTTACTTAAACATTTTGACCTACTTTGTTTTCCATTATAAAGCATCCATTGTTATAGGAATATTTTTCTCAATGTCATTAAAACATACTTTACAGTGTAACAACCTACTTTTTATTGAGTCAGTTGAGTATAGATATTTGCTCTTTACCAATTAGTATTGCTTAATCCTGGTGTGAAGACTACAACGTTACCCATTCAAGCAACGTTTTTGCCTAAAAAAACAACCGCATGGGGTCCGCTGTCCAGCATTCCAATGATTCCTAAAATTAGAAATCGTGCAGATTTCTAAAGTAATTTTTGGTCCAGTGGTATCAGGTTAATTTTCTAGGTGTAACAACTATATAATATAACGGGGTACAAAGGTACTGTTTAGTCAGGGGCTCAATCAATGATTAAATGAGGGGTAGCATGCAAAATAGGGTGATTTTTATCTACTTGAGGATGATTTTTTTGCTTCAAACATTTTTGAGGGGGGATGGTGGGGAGACAACTGAGTGGCACAAGTTTTTTTTATTGGGGGGGGGCGTGTGTACCCCTTGATAAGTCACTGGTAAGTGCATTAATTTGTACTGGAGACTACCCTGTTTTAATTGACTAACTACAGTATTGAATGAGTAATTCTTAGAGTAGTTGACAGTATCACTTGCATCTACCTATGCTTGTAGAATTGTTTCCCCATCATCAAATAAGACTGGTTTACAGTACTTGAGATTTGAGATAAAAATGTATTATTGGGGTACAGTAATTACTGTGAATTATCAACTGATTATCCTAATTAGACATTGAGGTTTAAGTGATTGACAATTACAATACATACAACATTGCCATCAACATCATTGTATCTATTAAAAATCCATTACCACAATATAATACAGTCGGCCTATTTTTGGAATTGTTTAAAAATAGATTCATTCTTTTGGTTTAAAAAAAAAAATTTGATGGCCCAGTCATATACTGTAGGGCTACATGTATTCAAAATGAGTTTACTAGCTGTTAAAATAACTTTACAGTAAATGTAGTATGTTCTTCATTCTTTATATGGTTTGTACTTTGTCTATTTATAAATAATTCTGATCAGTTTAAAATTCTGATTAATTTTAATGTAGGCCTAATCAGTTGCTAATTATATAACACTTAAATTTAAGCAAAATACACCCTCTCTGCTAATAGTTGACAGAATATTTTATATTTTGTTGTCAATATTGTTTTTACATTTTTGACTAATGAAGTATCCCAGTCTGATTAAAAAAAAACTTCTATTGATATTTAAAAATAAAATCAGTATAATAAATAGGCCTGGGAAAATAAAAAATGAAAGGACTGGAATTAGTTGTATATAAATATGAGTAACAAATTCTACATTGGGATGGGAAAAACATTATTATTTTTTATTAATTGATTACTTGAATTGTTGGATAACTAGTTAATTGTTTGATTGATTACTATGACACTGGAATCCTAATTTCTGCCTTTGAACGATTCCTGTACTGTAATGTCAAGGAAGCAATTAATACAGGAACAGGATGACAATGATAGATTGCATTGTATTAGTAATGTCTAATCTTTCTAGAAAGGAATGGTTCCATGAACTTTAGATACGGTATAGCAAAAGGTTTAGTTATAATATAATCACCATGCCATGATCCTTTAACCACCAGTGTGGAATTCTAACCATAAATTAATCACTCCTGGTGTAGTATTATTGCAGGCAAGCTCTATGCCCAAAATTGGGCCTTCTCTGTCAGTTTGATAGCAATGGGCTTGGTAGTATGTAGGCCTACTTATAGTACATGGATTATTTCATGCATTCAAATCCAAATGACTTTCATGTTGTACTGTACGCAAATGTTGCTATAGAAGCATTCTCTTATAGGTCTTTCAGAAATTAAGTCCATGAAAAAAAGAATATAAGAATATGTATGACCTTAGCAGGTATAAAGGTTATAATTACCATAAAATTATTCTGATTTGTTTATCCAATAGTACAATAACCTAATTAAACATTCCCTACAGTTTTATCTTTTGTTTTTCTGAATGAAAACAATATTTGGATAAGTAACCACTGATGCCAACTGACAACAATATAAACCACATGACTCAAGCTAGCATTTGTTTATTCTTATTTGCATCCATTGTTACATCTATTAAACATTTCATATTTGGACCATGTGGCATCTCTGATGGAAACAATGAATTTATAAAGCGCTTTACCGTTATACCAATGGTTGTGTATGTTAATGAAACCATGTGTAGTAGTAGTAAAACTTTATCTATTCACAAAGCACACATCAACAAAATACATGCTGCTCATCTTGCCATGAGATACCCAGGCCTTGTCATTTAAAAATGGCAGGCGAGCAATAAAACACTCACCATAATTTTCAGGCGAGTGTTTATTTTGCAGGATGGCGCGGGGGAAGAAGGGCGGGGAGATTAAAGAAATACTGCAAATGAAAGTTCAGTCGCTATACAGTGCAATCAACAGGAGTCAACAAGACATCAAATTTAACTTCCAATATTTACATGTAGAGAAATAATAAAGTGCATTTTCCCAATACCTCCCCCACCTCGGGAACGGTTACGATGCTCGGATTTCTAGAAAGTGTGGTTAGTGTAACATATCTATTGAACCCTTTCCGAACAAGCATGTTGTAGGCCACCTAGGCTACAGCCTAGCCACTGAAATAAGCCTATGATATGGGCCTAGCAAGAGTCCTGTGGTATGAATAGCCTACGAAAAGTTAACATAGGCCTACATACAGTGTATAGTATTGTTTTTGCTGTACTCTGCAGCATATCTAATTACCAATAAAACGATGCTTTTATATTGTTTTTACGTGCATTTTCGGTCTTATATTTTTTCCCTAAACCAACACATTTTCGTAGTCACGATGCCACTTGCTGATCGGTTGTTTGTTGTAAACATCGGACATCAGGTCACGCCTCCTAAACTCTCCCAGCTAATTGGTTAATTTTTTTCGTAGGGTCATGTGCAAACATTGCTTGGCTGGGATGATGTCAGATCGCCCAAAGTTTCATTGCGTGACAGCTTGCTGATAGAATGAACTCAGTGATTTCGCCTATATTTATAAATTAAATCTAACAAATTTAAATTTTATTCTCTACAAATTCCCTCTGTAATTAAATTAGCAACATGTTTCTCAAAAGTGTCTTGTTTGAAGAATAAGTGATGCTATACATTTGTTATTTATACTGATGAACCTAACGACATCCAAATCCGAATTAACGTCTACTAAAAGAATCAGCATCGTAGAAACTTACTAGAGTTCCGCCTTCATTTCAGGTTGATTCCAATCGATTTTTAAGGAGCGATAAATCACTTTATTAAACAATGGAAGGCGTAATTTTCACTTGATCTAACCATGTAACTTAAACATTTACTGGTGTGTCGTTTTAAAATCAATAGATAATCTCTGGCAGAGCAGTACGCTATTGGGACTGAGAAAGCAGTACGAACAGTTCATTCACAGGGTGTTGTGCTAGGCCTACATTAATTGATAATTCCTAGACAGCAATGCGATTATTATTGCGTTATTTCGTCCGGAAATCGTTGTTTATTAACTGTTTGTAGAAGTTTGTACATTGTACACAAAAAAGTATAATGACCCACGATATCGGAAAAAAGACGTTTTTCAGCCTAGGCCTAGCATCTTTTACGTTGGTAAATAATTGCCGTGGTCAGCAAAAATTACGTCAGCATTTCAAGGACTGTGGAGGTGAGTTATTTTGAAATGTAAGGCGAGCTATTTTTCACACCCCTCGATAGCAGTTTAGGTGCGCGATCGCGCGCCTTAAGTGATAAGGTCTGAATACCTTACAATTACATAAATTATTTTTACATTACGGTACATTATCTTCACAAGAAGCAAAAGTTACACCCAGAAAATTAAATAATATGGATACATAACATAATTAAAATACTTAAAAATGTTACGAAATATATATGAATGCAAAATTCTACAATTATGTAAAATAAAAATAATCTACCTAACAATGGCAAAATAAATTATGGGAGTGGAGAAAATCCCCTCCACAAAAGTATACTGATGCTACAAATACGAAAGGGAAAATATCAATAAAACAAACAAGAAAACCAATAACTACTAAACTAATAATAATATACTTTAGTTTCATTAATTATTAATACAAATGTGGTTTTTGAGAATATTAAATTATTTGAAGACAGTAGAGCTTAATTTGTTCCATTTGATAGCTCTTCTATTACAGATGTTTGAGAAAAGCATACATATCCATGTCCCCATCAAACCGAAGACTTACCGATCAGCATTGGAAGGTCCTGGATTTGAATCTAGTTGAGATACGTTTTTCTCACATTATCATCTTTCCACCAATGGAGGTGTTTCTCAATTACCAGTTACTATCACGTGATTAATTATGTAGTACTTATCAGAAATAAGTCTAATTGGAGAAGCCACCTGCTATAGTTTAATTTGAAATAAATAATGAATACATTTTAAAAAATAAACAGACTGACTGTAAAAAATAGATTATAGACTGACTGACTAATGGAAGGACAGATGAACAACATATAAAAAAAAAACTGACTTTAATTAAAATGAAGTAAAGAAAATAGACTGCTTCGTGAATCGAACCAGTCATTATGCACGGTTCCACATTACAAAGCTTTTTATCAATAATGTTTTCGATCATCTAGAATATGGTATTAATGCAAACTGTATCTTTAAAATATAATCTTTTATTTAGAATATCATATGAAATTAAAAGTAACATGTTGTTTTGTGATTTGAAAGATTATTTCACCAGTTGCTACCATTCATCAATGTATACCAAAGAATTTCTGACCTTGCATATATGCTCCCTCTGGTCAATTAGTTTACAACTAAATTGTTAAGAACAATTTTGGCTTCTGGAGAACACATTCAAATTATTGGTTGGCTTTCCTCAACAAATATCTTAATCCTATCACAGAGTAGAATAATGTTTTTTGAAAAATTTGTGTGGGAGTTATGGTCGTGTTTTTTCTTTTTACTTACTGTATGTACAGTAATAATGTTTTGTGATTGAAGATATTCATCTTTAACTGTATTTATTATATAGAATATTTTCAATATATTAATACATCTTTTATTTAAAATATGGTTTACTTATTATTGCAAACAGTAGGAGGTGAATTGCTCATAGCATTTTTCGTTATTGAATGCAACCGCAGACCTTTATTGCATATTTTGTGACTGGAGAGGTTATTGCTAGTGCATCCATGATTAATGAGAAAGTAAAAAAAAAAAAAAAAAAAAAAAAAAAATCAACTACCAGTCTACTAACCATTTTCTTAATAGTTTCTCTCCATAATTGATATCTCTCATCATTGATATCAGTGTCTTCTCACCAATTCAGTACTGTTTTGCCCCTTCCCCTCCTCAATATTGTGGGTATTTTAGTCTCCCTTAGTTGGCATGATCTACTTTTCTTATTTTTGCAAGTCACTTTACACCATTTTGTGATATTCCCTTTCTTTATTGTTCATGTAAAGTATTCCATTTTACATTGTGTTTATCCCTCATTCTATATTGCTGATAGATACTTCCATCCCCATAGGCCTATTGTTAGGTTTTTTTTAGCATTCTCGAACACTTTGAATTTTCCCACTCGTACGTAAAGTAGGACAGCCATAAATATGGTTGCATACAAGATTACAGAATTTTATTCATTTATTCCTAGATAACAAAGAAATATGCAAATATCTTTTTACCATTATTGCTTTGCCATGATTTGACTATTGAGGAATTACATACAAAGAAACTAAGAGTTATTAATAATAATACTGAAATAATACTGTATACGTGATTTCAACACATTATGTCCATTCATGTACAGTTAAATATTCAAACTAAATCATTGTATTGCACATGACTAATTTTGTTAAGCTGTTATGTGCTACTCAATGGCGGATCCATCAGGAGGGAAGTTGGTGCTCGCTCTCCTTCCCCCCCCCCCTCGGCAGTGGCGGCCGCCATGCCCACTTTCGAAAATATAAAAAGAAAAAAAGAACTATGGCCTTAGTTACAAACAATAATAATAATAATAATAATAAATAAAAAAAAATTAAACTTAATAACAATGATAATTATATCTTTACATTGTACAAGAAAATCATCGACAGAAAGTATTTACTTTTCTGCTCAATTGACACGAGCACAACGTTATATCCCCAACGCCGATTTATCTTTTAGAACGTTTTTCAATCAGTAGATCGAATACCAAATGCAAATATCATACATTTTATTGTGTAGGCCTATCGGGGAGGGGGGGGGGGTAGACACTTCTCCTCCCTCCGACCCAAGGTCGGGGGGGGGGGGGGGGGGGGGTAGACACTTCTCCTCCCTCCGACCCAAGGTCCTCGTGTGTTTCGCGCCACTCTGGCAGATCCATCCTGGATCCGCCCCTGCTAGTAGCTACTGTAAGCCTACATTATTATTATTATTTTTCACATTTGTATTGTGTGTTGAACAATGTAAAGATTATACCCTGGATTAGACTTAAGCTCTATATGAAAATGTTAAGTGTCATGATAATGTTAACCAATTTATTTTTTATTTTCAAAATGTACAATACCAGTAATAAAAATTATTAATAATAAAAAAAAATAACTAAAAATTAATTTAAAAAAAGGTACTATACTCAGCCAAAATATTGTGTCATTGTCATTATAAATCATACTGATCTAAAACATGTCTAAAAATATTTAAATAATTTTTATTTTTGAACTATTTTTAAATTTTGATGAAAAATATTTAAATTAAATTACTTATGTAGGTCTATCTAATACTATGGTATGCCGACTGTATACAGTAGATTGTGGTACCAGTACAGTATATTATGTGCCATGTGGTTGCCTGAACATGTAACGATCTGTATAAATGTTGAATATTGATGAAAAGAGTACTAATATTATCAGAATAAAACATCATGAACTGCTTGTTTATTGATGAGAGTATACGTTTCTGATACAGTACTGTAATGTGTTGGATATAACAAACTTTTCAATACAAATTGAATGGGAGGCAGGTATGTATAGCCTTACTTTTGACATTTGAAACCTCAACTTAGGAATGTGTTTTACACTTCGACTGTAGTAGATTGACATACAGTGTACTTTGGTTTTTAAACTACCAGGTGAACAAGGAAACCCAACCCTAATATTGTATAACCTACTGTAACCTGCCTACCTATAGTATGTTATGTTCAATCATTAACATCCTTTCCCAATCCTGATAGAAAGTAGCCAAATTAGGTCGCAGTATCTATGTGTTAAAAAAGATATGATCTTTGCCACATTAAACCGAGAATCTAAATATTTTTGTTAACACAATTTACTGTAGTAGGTAACAGTACAATGAGGGTGGAATATTGTGCGACAGCTTATTTTGACACTTCAAACCAAGCTCCATTAGTTTCAACTTATTTTGACTGCTACCTATGTCTGCTGTTGGCATATTTTTGGACTTTGCACCCTTCATTTCAACGTATTTATGTATTATTACCGCAATTATTAGGGTTTGGAGAGGATTAATTTTCAGAATGAGTACCTTTTACTTCTTACAAACGACACCGACAATCACAACAATTTGATTGTTTGCGATTACACAGTTCGTGGAGCATAGCCTTCTACTCGTTGAATTTCACACTTATTTAAGCTTTAGTAGTATGCAATTTTCTGTAGAAATCAAAAGCAGAACTAGACATTCTGTCTCTACATTTTAAGTATGAATTACCTGTAAACAAAAGAACTATAATTGTGGTACTGTACAATAGATACTCAACGTTACATAGGACAATTAACAATTGTAAATATAACTTAAAAACATTTTTCCCAGTGAAGGAAAATAAATAGGAAATATACCTGTACCCAATAATGTTTCTAATCAGGTAATTATTATTCTAATGAAAAGAGATAAGTTTTTTAAAATATTATACTAAAATAAATAATAATTGGAATTGGTTTGAGTTCAAACACTATGCCAGGAGTTGGATCTTCAGGAATGCCAACATTTTTTTTTTTTTTGGAGCGTTTACGCAAATGCTAACATGTACAGTGAAGAACTGTAAGGTACTTCTAGGCCTGCTACAACAATAATGGCTGAATGTAGATCTACTGTAACTTCTCACCCAATATTGGCCTACTGTTACATACACCTGGACAGTGGTTACATACAGAAGGCATTTCAGGGCTAGTTCTTGGATGGCATGCTTGTTTGTCAACATTGAGAGGTGGCTTCAATCAACACCTGCCTGACATTTTATGAGATGATAACGAGGCAAAGGTTGTCCTGATAACGCTTCAAGTTGTTTTACTACAGTAGTACATGGTAAATCTAACAATGGAAGAGATACTTTCTGTTAAAGGTTGTGTAGTGCTATAGAATATGAAAAAAATAAGATCCCTTTCTTTGAATGTAAAGTTATTAGCTTAAATTAATTTTTGCATAAACCATAGAATTTACTAATGGTAATCAGTTATAGATTTGTTTATAAAAAGTCTATCAGCAAACACTTTTTATCAATCTTTATCAAATGAAACTAAATAATTTATTTGGTCCTTTTTGAAATTAATTTTAACATAATTTTTGTTGTCTATCATGTAGCAAAGTACATTTAATTTTAGTCTAGGTGATTGGAGTATTTAATAGAAATAACCAAAAGTATAGTACTGTAGGCTAATTCAGAATAATCAATGCTTTGTTAATTAATACTGTATAGATTCTTGGGTCTTTGTTCCTCTTCTTACTGTACATCACCTTTATTTGTATTTTCTATCAACGTATAATATAGGCCATTCTTGTTTGTCATATGGATAGTCCTACAATTTGATTTGAAAACCCACTGTTTGATCTCTTTCTTGAATTTAAAGCAATCAATATTCAAAATTCCTGCATTAACAATAAGCCTACATATATGAATTCTATTGAGTAACATGAAAAAGTAGCTCGGGCCTAGAAGTTATTAAATGGTTGTTGATTCTCTAAAGACTGATCAGAATATAATTCAATGGAAATGAATGCAGTAAATTACATGGGGGTTTGACAAAAGATTAGCATCTATCAATAGTAGTGTAATTGTAAGTATTGTAGATCTTGCGATTCCTTCAGATGCTTTCAACACCATAACAGGAACCAATGTTGAGACGGAAAAGGATACTTTACCATATGTGACAGACTGGCTCTGGCAAAACCCGCCATTTGTCGCAATTTATAATTTTGCACAGATACCCAAAACGTTCAAGAATCAAAATTTTAAACTTTTTCGGGTTTTTGCATTTTTTATAAAGGAAGATATATATATATATTTTTTTTATTCTGCAAAGTATTAGCATAACATAACATAAAAATATATTAAAATTATTTTTAAAATACAAATATTGATTTTGGAATCTTTGGAAGCTGTTTCCTTAAAACCTACATGGCTGATATCTAATGTAAATATTCATATTTTCGCTTTACTGAACCAGTTTCCATCAAATAAACACTGTTTCTAAAAAGAATTCATGCAGAATCTAAAAATACCAAAAACTCAATTGAATTGAATTTTACCACAAATGGCTGGTTTTGCCATGGAGCCGGTCGCATTTTATCGTAAAAATAACTAAAGTGATAACCGTTATATCAGTGATTGAAAGTGGAATGTATACTAACGAATACTTGAGGTGTCATTGATTTGAGTGAGTCATCATATAGGTTTATTAATTTGAGCTAATTAACATTGTAATCAATGCCTTTATCTTGGTAATCAATATCATGTTTGTTGAGTATGCCGGCAAATTATTCTGTGTGGTTTTTTCTTTTTACTCATTATTTTCACATTAGAAAACTATTATTTTTCTTTCCTTCACTTATTAATTCAGAATTATCTAAGCAAAGCATCTATTCAATGCAATAAACTTTTTTACCTAATGTGAAGAAAAACAGCTTTATTACTGGTACTTTTCCTGCTCAACAAAGCCAGCATTGCAATTAAAAAAATTAATAATTTACAAAAATAATCATCCCTAGAGCAAAATCCACTTTCATATAAATGTTTCAATTTTAATTTCATATATTTCACAGAGAAGACTTGATAACTAACCAGTCTGCATTTTCTTCCTACCCATTTCCCTTAGACATAATATAATAGGCCCTATATATACTTTTATTCATAATTAGAAAATCCTATATTTCAATATTGTTGCTAAGGTCCTGTTAAAACTACAGTGTAAATGCATGAAAATTTAAGGGACATGTGCATTAAATTTAACTAGCAGTCAGGAATAGTCCATTGTTTGCAAGATTAACATGTCTTTGTGTATAATTAGTGTACAGGCTATTATTCATCTTTCATACCATAGTCATAACACTGGATGTGGATAGGATCATTTCATAAATATTTGACCAGCGAACATGATGGACGTAAATAATAAACAATCCTAATTGGTTTACATAAAATCAGTTGAGGCAGGTCAAGTAAATCAATTACTTTAGATCATGAAGATAAAGTCAGCTGTTTCATTAAATATAAATCTTTACACTGTGGAAACACATTATGAAGGCTTATAAATCTAAACTACAAACAAATAAATAATTGTTATCAATTATAATTTATTGTCCCTTGAAAAAAATCATAGCAAATAGTTTTGAAATTAACTTGTCCAGTTTGCAGTAACATACAAATTTATAAATTGAGCATAGAAATTATTGAATTTTAAAAATGTGTACCTTGATTTTTAAAGTTGATAATTGTAAAAATAATAAAACACCTCCAGTGATTGCAAGTGTTTATATCATTTTCCACTGTACTAATTGGTAAACATTTTTTAAATACACTAATTACTATGTTCAAGTTGACAATTTCAGAAGAGATTTTTTGGGGTACTTTGCAAGGCACATTATTTAGTTTGATTCATACTATTAGAAGCTTTCAGTGGTGCCTGTACATGCCAACCAACATTGATTTTAAAACCAATGGGAAAGGTGTCTTTGTTTTTTGTTTAATCATAATTTCTCCTTGTGGGATATTATTTGATTGTTAGCTTTTATACCGGAACCTCATAACGCGCTTTCCTGCTTCCTTGGTGTGCGATAATTTCCATGTTTGTCATGTTGGCGAAATAAAAAATTATGAAAGGAAATAACCAAGAAGATAGGATACAGTAGATTACAGCCTTAGCCTATGTTGTCAAATACTGTACACCTTAAAGCCTGGTTTCCATAAAATCGCTACACTGTAGTTAATGTAGTGACTAATCAGTACACTGAGTAGCTGTCCCAATCGTAATCAGGAACAGTTGAGCTTCAACTGACCAATCAGCATTGCCAAAAAATGGTCAACGATAGTGTGTAGTGATTTTATAGAAGCCAGACTTACGATCTAAAGTGTCAGTCAGTATGGATTTTAAGGAATATTTATGTTGTATTGTATAAGCTCTAAACCAAAAGGAATAAATAAATAATGCGACTTTATGGTGAAGTGTGTTTGCTTTATGGTGCCTCAGTCTGTCAACAACTGCAGACAAACAACCTAAATGTTTAACCATAGATAGATAGTTGTATGAACTTTCCTCTTATGTGGAACACAAGTTAATATCAAATTATTATTTACAACTGATATAGTATTTTTTATTTGTGAGCTTTTTTTAAAGTATAATAATACCACAAACCTTTGTCTGGGACACTTGACAAGGATCTTTTAGGTGTGTTATAAAACAATAATGAATGTTTTGTATTCGTGCAATGGAAGGAATATTTTCATTTTTTGAACGATTGACTATTCCATTCAACTCGGCTCCGCCTCAATGAATGGAACAGCCATCTTTTAACTCACGAAAATATTCTTCCCATTGCACTCATCAACATTCATTATTTGTATACTATTGACATTCCACTAAATTTTATGATTATCCATTACTAATAGTTTTTGCATGATCTTGCTGACAGCAGAGACAGCGGTGAATACATCCTTCTTGGCTGAGGTAATAATTAATAATTGTTTTGATCATATCTACAGTATAACAGTTGTGCAGCTTACTTGTATAGTGTCATTGCTTTAACCTCGTAAATAAATCTGTATGGACAGATAGTTGGAATTACTGAGAAGTATACTATGACGTATTTTGTACTGCAGATTCTTCCATTATAATTAATCATCACCTTAAGTATTCTTGGTACCGTGGTTCCTTTATTGGAGTGTTTCACCTGATCTTGCTTGATTAAATCTATTATGTTGGCCAAGTTATTGGCAGCAGTCATTCATCACAATTATAATGATGACTCAGGTACTGATGAAAGTGGTTGGAGGAGAGATGATCGCATCTTCATCCCCAAGGCCAGCGGCGAAGTCTTTAGGGTGAAATTTTATCGACCTGTTTAATGCTAAAATTGGACCATTATGAAACAGATAGGCCTAATGCAGTGTGACTTAACTATTGAATTGCTTATGAAATGAACTCCCTAAGTTTAAAAGTGCCAGTATATATTTTGTTCACTATCTAATAGCTTTTCCCCTTTTTTGTCAAGGTGGAATGTTAACACAAACTTTTACATTATTGATTATGCATATTGATGTGATGTGATTTTGTTTTGTGTGTTGTGTGTGTTTTTTTTAAATTTTTTAAAAATTTACTTGGTATAAAACACATAGAAATAAAAATACAAAAACATATCAAAATATGCCTACCATAGAGAAAACAGGCACGAAACAAGCAAAAGACAATACAGTTGAACTTGCCTAAGTCGACTTTGCCCTTTGCCTAACTCGTATAATTATTAGTTGATCTAATTTTACATGCCAAATTTTTGTTTTAAATTAATTAACAAGATCTGCAAGTCGAACAATTTTTCAATGTGATTTTGGATTTGACTTACCGTAGGCAAATCCAAGTGTACAATCAAAAGTAAAGCCTACAGTAAATTATTGGGAAATAACTATTTTAAAAATGCAGTATTTACAATTATATAAGAATATATTATATTTTATTATTATAAAATATATATTATTTTATATATTACACAGCAAATTGATTATTAATGAAGCTTGTTCTTTTGTTTTCTTCCATTGGTTGTAGTTGAGCTTTGAAAACAGTGATAATATCCCTTTTCTTCCAAATGAGTATGTTAACATAAAAAAGTCATTCAAGTTGTGTGGATCGCTTTTGGGAATAGCCTAAGCTTTGCTTTTTGTCATTAGAAGCATTGTATTCTAAAGCCTGTATTGATTCATCCACTAACCAATAGAATACTTTAGAATAATAACAAGTATCACATTAGTGCAACTGCCGCTTATAAGTTTAAGTATTACTGTAGTTGCTTTTAGTGCGTGGGGGTCTGTACTTAATTTAAAGGTGTGATGATGTTTCTATTGGTCTCATTGATAGTAGATAATGTCTTTGTGATCAAGAGGTTTTTGACTTGAATCTTTTTCTCCATATCCTAAAGGGATCTCAATAGACAGAGCTAGTACGTATGTTACTGCATGGAAGTGTACTGTAGGTTACTGCAATATTGTGAGAATATTCCCGACATTCCCTTCATTTATCAGCATAAGCCTATAGTGCTGTGTTTGCTTCTGAACAAAGACCTCTCCCAAAACATGTATTGTCGCCAGTCTCTGTCTTTTGTCAGTCTTTTTCATGGTGTCATTTTCGTTTCCCTTGCCTGCTCATCTCTCCATCTTCATCACTTTAGTCTTCCCATTTTTTTTCTATTTAGGCCTACAGTATGTTAATAACCATTCTGTTGTTATCAACCTTACTTGTCATACTTTTTTTAAGGAAGATTTCTAGCCAATCCGCTTTTATTTACCCATCTCTAATAGCTTGCCTATTTCCTGATACGTTTATTTGTTTTTTGGTTAATGTATCCTGCTGGCCATTGTTCTTTCCCAGTGGAATATTAATAACTATCAGAAAAAAAAGTATTTCTATTTTTTAGAATGAAATAGTACTTTCAGAGTTTATTTTTGCAGTTTCTAGGTCTACAGTGTAAACACATCAGGCTCAGTGTATGTGTTAGCTTTAATACGAAAGTGTTAATAATATACAAAACTAGAGTGCAGAAAAACAATGAATGTAACTATTTATGGTTTTGTTATTTATTTATCTACAAAATATAGGCCTAGTGTAATAATTACTGAAAAAATAGAAACTCAAAGCAAGATTGTCTAATGTGCTATTGATGAGGTATTAATTTAATGTTAATTATAATTTAAAAGCAATATTGCCACCAGGCCCTGTGGGTAGTTTTCACTCCTTTGTATAATACTAATTACCTTCTAGTGTATGGAATATGAATACTACTTGCTTATAGATTTGTGAAAAAAAAAATTGAAAGTCAAGGAATTATTGTTGAACTCTTATAATTATCGAAATTCTGAAGTCTATGGTAATGGACAATTAAAATCAGTTTGATTTACATCATATAAGGTATTCTTTTCCTGGCTTCTTAAATAAATGAGTTTGGAAATAGATGTTTACCATAAAGATATTTGTGAGGGTCAAAACATGAGTCATCAAATATTGATTATATAAAACACTGGTGATTATGTGTGAAATTAAAATGCATTTGAAACATAGACATGCAGTTTTAATTATTATTTTGAGTAAGCATTTTGTACAGTAAACATTTTATTATAACTTATACGGCTTTGTTGCAATGAAATTAGTGTAAGAAAGCTGGAACATATTGTAGGCAGAGCTCTCATATCTGATTAAGTACCCCAGACATAAAACATTCTGAGCAGTTGATAAAACAGGAATTAATTTTTATTTATCCCAGACAAACTCACAACACTGTAGCATTACTGTTAATATTTTAAATCCCAGAGTTAATAACTTCCAACATTGTGATGGCATCTTGAATTTAAACCAAGTAAATGCGAAGTAGTCACATTGGTAGATACCAAGTTGTAATAGCATTATGTACATCGCTGTATACTGTATGATTTATTGAAGTTGGCTATGTTTGTGTGTGTTTGACAGGTAAAATATTTAGGGATTATTATTGCATTCTTAAAAGGCTTAAGCACTCCTGTAGTATAGCACTAATACTATACCTACTTCACAGATGCTGTAGGGTAATTATAGATATTTTTGTTAAAATTGATAAAATGAACTTAAATTGTCAGTAACAAAATCGTGATAGTATTTTTGTGCAAATGAACAATCTGGAAAATTGTTATCTAGTATAGAATTAACTTTTTTTGTTGTTGTGTTTATGGTGTTATTCTACCGTACACTACCAGACAGTATCATGTTTTATCTGCAATTCTATAACAGCAGATCCTATATAAAAGCTGTGGCAAATGAAAGAAAATGGATATTGGTAGTCGGGACCCCAGGGCCCCTTAATGGGGGGAATTTGCCCTCCTATTGAGAGATAGAACACAAGAAGGAAGAACTTAGAAGGAAGAAACAAAATTTTATGATTTTTATAGCATATGAGACTCAAAGAATCAAAAATGTTTTAAATCACGTTTCGAACCTATGGGTCGCGACCCAGTGTTTGGTTCGCGAAAAAAAATTGATGGGTCGCATAATCTCTTCAGATCGTGAAAAATTTAATTAACACGAACGAAGACAAATGGAATTAAATAACAGTAAGCGAAAGTGCAATTTTCGTATGTCAGTTTACTTTTGTTATGCTTGCGTAGTATCACAGTTTCATGTTAAAAATATACTTATCAAAACATTTGTACTTCAGGTATGACAACTTTTAAGTATTATTGTTCATTTCAATGTATTAGGCTTTCAGCTGCAAATTATATTGAGAAAACATTTTTAAATTTAACGCATAACCCATAAATCTCTGCAGCACTGGAATTTATAATAAAATGTCTGTAGATCATTAATTTTTAAAATCCTTTAAATTATTGAAAAATTTGGTAACTTGTGTGGTTTTGTTAAATAAGTACTTCAAAGTTTGTTTTTTTTTTCATATTTTGGGTGATTATATCTTTTAATAAATTCACAAAAGAATCGGGTGGACAGACGTTTTATTGAAATTGGGTTCGATGGGTCGCGTCTGAGTGCTTGACATATAATTTGGGTCGTGGAATAAAAAGGTTGCGGAACGGGGTTTTAAATCAATAAATTGTCAAAAGTTTTCTAAGGCTTCACCCCCCCCCCCGGATCCCCTCTGGTGGGCTTTCTCCTGTTCATGGGTCCCGCCTACTACTTCCATGGGAAAAATTGTCTCGCTTCTCCCCTCCTTTCCCCTCTTGTCTGAGACATTGGAACCCAGATGGCCAAAACCTGGAACCACCTCTGAGAATGAGATTTTTTTTCTTTCACAAACGTAAGATGGCAAATTTACGTGTCTGAATGTAGACTTGGGCCACAGTTTTTCTAGACACACAAAGATAGTCCTACACATTATTATAATGATTAGATTTTTACAAAATCTATATAGTACTAGGGATTTGTGAGTTGCTGTATAATTTAAATGTAAACAAAGGCTCTAGGCAGGAGGCAAGTCTTAACTCTAAACTGAAGCCTTGTAGTTGTAGACATTGGTGTTAAACTGTTTGGATAAACTCTTAAATTCCCTAAAGGAGTTGAGCTCTGTCAATAAATGCTTTGCATACCAATTATAATATTGGCACATACTAGTTGCTGAAAAAATACTCCCAAAAAATTTGTTAACCATGACAACAATTGTATTACCAGGAATCTAGAATGGATTTTTCTCTTTTTGTTAGAGATATTAATAATGCTTTCCAAATTGGGCAAAATTACAGTCACGATATACAAATACCAGGATACAGTAGGCATGCTAGAACGGACTAGGAAGAAATGATAACCAGATAACTTCACTGCTAGTAGAAATTCAAGTAGGCCTTCAATATAGGGCTGTTTTGAATAATATGGCATCTGTTTTATGCAGTTGATATTAAAATAAATTTCAGTGGCCTAAAGATACAGGTCAATTAGGATATGATTTCATGCACACCACCTAGCCTGCTTGTAGGCGTTGGATGCCTTGGGCTCCAGTCGTGCAATTCCTGAATCATGGGCAGTTTTTTCGTTCTCTTGTTAATTTCCACAGTGTTCGAATTCCTATGGTTTTACTAAACACCAAATCCTTTGGTTGAGTCAGTTTGTAAAATGACTCAACCAAAGGATTTGGTTGAGAAAGGATTTGGTTTCAGATAGAAACAAATAACAAAAAATTTGTTGATATAATTTTTATTTTATAAAAGTTTTGCTGTCAGAGACTTGCTGACTACATTACATAATTTTGTTAACTAATTTTATGCAAGTATTTCCTTGTGGTTAACCTATAGACTGTTATTTTTGTTATAAAATTTAGGTAGTGCTGCCTGATTGATTTACGTCTGTCCTGTTTGTTTTTGTTGTATTTTGTATCTGTAATGAAAAGGCGAGATATATGATATATATATATATATATATAATATGATATGAATCATTTCATATTAAATCCATGTTTTGAATAAGTGCTCAGCTAAAAAATAGACAAACTTCAAAAATGTTATTTTAAATGCTATTTAATTACCAAACTTTAAAAAATTAATGTACTTTTACTCTGGGTTTGTTATACTTTTTGCATTAGTTAAGTTACTATCATTTGATTTTATTTACTTTTGTTTTAACTAATAAACAGTGTGTTTGTATTGAAAGTGTGTTTCAGTATAAAGAATCAATAATATTGATAGTAAAAGACAATGAAGAACTTTTGTCAAAAAAGTTTATTTGTGTTCTAGCAAGCAGTTATCAATTAAAGTTGTCAATTCAGCCTGAAACTTCTAATCATATACTAATTTGAGAAAGGAGAAATGTTTGTGACGATTTACCATCCATCCTCCGTGCACATTTATGGAAGAAATATATCGTACCACCATTCTTTTAAATGTCTTATCTTTATTGGCTCTCTTGAGTTCCTATTTATGCCCATTAAAATATTGCAAAAAAATAATTTTACAATAACACCAGTCTACAAAATATATATATTGGACAAGGCTTATCATGCTACAAAGTAACACGTGAGAATTCATTATTCCAATTACGTTAGTACAGTAACAGTGAAAGGAGTACACAGTATAAGTAAGTGGAACGTACCACTTCAGCGATTGCGGCTGATACAAACTCGTATATGTTCACTAAGTAATGGAATAAAAATATTATAAATTGACCTTGTTAATCACTAAAAAAATATAAGTCAATACATGAGGAATAAGGAATGTTTACATCCATCACATTTTAACATGTATTGTATAATCCATTTTTTACTATATTCTTTACAATCCCGTAGCCAGGATTTTCAAACAGTGCGGGACAATATCAGGGTGGACCCACTTTATGCGTAAATTCAAACAATGTAAACCCATTTTATGCAAAAATATGAAAAATCTGGACCTATTTTCTTAAATTTTGCCCATTTAAGGCTAGATATGAGAAATCTGGACCCATTTGTCAAAAAGTGGAACCATTTTATGCATAAAATTACATAATTTGGACCCATTTTTTTAAATGTGGACCCATTCTTTGTGGACCTATTAGAAAATTGTGTGAGAAAGTCCCATCTGTCCCAATAGCTGGCTACGGCATCGATTCTTTACCAGTACAGTATGCCTGCCTATATTGCCTACTTTAACATTATAAACAAAGTATTTATTGGTTCATGGTCTTCTTTACTTAAAAGGTAATTTGACTTTCATTTGCAAAGGTCCTGAAAATTATAGTTAAAGACGTAGGAGTATTCAATATTATGTTTAGAATATTCTGATACACATGGCAATACTTGCAGAATTTGGTCGACTGGGCTTTACTGGATGAGCTTTTTTTCTTTAGGGGTGGGGTCATTTATGAGAATAATTTTGAGGCTAATATTATTGTTGAATTTAAGTCTCTCGAAAGGTGGGAGGGTGACAAGACAGAAGACGGCTCCCCAATTCATTTTAACTTACATTATTTATACAGGAATTCCCCTCTCTGCACCCCCCTCCTGCAAATATCTGGACCCATCCCAATCAGGGGGTCTGGGTTCAAATTTAGGGTGTGGGGATCAAAATGTTTCCCAAAAACCTAACAAAGGAAGGGGATCCAGGGGTTCCCCTTCCTACCGGTTCCCCTTCCTAGATTGTGTGAAATAAGCTTTTTCGACTTATTCTTTTCTTATTCTTATTACAGTAAAATAGGCCTATTATGTGTAAACCGGTATACATACTTTGCATATGTATTCTTTTTTTCATGATTCGATGAACCCCAAAAAGTAAAAGGTGGTCGGTGGTCCTCCCCCGAGAAAATTTTAATTCCTAGATAGCGAGAAATGAGCTTTTAGGACTTCTAATTTTCTTATTGTAACAAAAAAAGTTCAGCTCACGTGTCCTGAAAAGGTAGGTCTAGATTTCTTTAAATTTTTTTTTAAATTTTTTTTTTGATTTTTTGCCCAAGGCCCCAGATCCGCCAATGAGAATTGCGAAAAAATGTAACTCGGTCGGGAACTGGATAAACACTCTTTTCCCTCCCTCTCTCTCCTCCTTCCCTCTTTCTTTTCTTGCATTTCTTTCCGATTATACAAAAATCTCCATACATATATTTTCTGACAAAAAGTTGATTGGCCCCAGTTTGCGCCGGCCATGTATAGTATGTCTGTTATACTTAGAAATTACTCCGGAAATAAACATACTTTATGTGCCTACAGCTCTTTACATAGGCAACTAATTGGCATTACTAATTATGTTAACACTACGGATAGTGTGTAGGATGGTTCTAACAGATTCAATTAATCATGACGGTCCCGCATATCAAAGTCTTTTTGGATGAAACACGAATTTTGCAGAAACACATGCGTGATCATAAATTTGTCATGCATTTACCACAAGTTTATGTGTGATAATGAATTATCACGAATTCAGGGGAAAATGTATTAAAAATTAGAAGAAATTGGTGTTATTAAAGACTTAAACATGGTCATGCAGTAACTTGGTCATTAAAGAATCAATTTAACGAAAAAATTTCTTTTTCCTGTTTAAACATTTGTGTAGGCCTACATACAGTAGTTCAGGTGCTTAAATTAGACATAGGCCTACATTGAAACTTGAATCGTACGTTGCTTTATTAAAAATATTTTTGTTTATGTATACAGTGTACCCGGTCAATAAACACTCCCTGAAATTGTTTTAAAATGCTTAAAAATGCTCAGGATCCCAGTGCTGGCCTGGCTGACACCGTGCCCCCTTCCCTCTCCCCGGCCAACTGATAGTCACTCACGCATTTCAAATCTCTCAGGTTGGTAAATATGGCACATCATGACTATATTTGGGCATACAACAGTTTTTTGTCAAAGAAGATTTGAGAGTGTGGACAGGGCCTTAAACCACAACCTTTTCTCATAGTTCATTCAGACTCAATTTTGTTTGTCCAGTATCGAAATAGCAATATGGAATTCCTACTGCTAGTGTACTCAAACAGTTGGTGAAAATAATGTTCTTCGTCGGCACATCATCATTAATCAAGAATATCCTGTTGTTCAAATCAAATAATAATGGTATAATTGTGATCAACTTTTTTTTTTTGCATGGTCTAATTAAAATTTTAAAAGTCAATGTAAAACTGAATTGTGTCAGTCTGTCATAAATTATTTAAACCTTTTATATGACGGTGTGAAGGTTTTCAAATTTTAATGGCAACATCATCATCATTACCATAATACAAAAATACCACAGTATATTATATGGTGCCACTTTGTTGACCAACAAAGCTTTTCCTACATGTATCAGTTTTTGAAGTATATATCATTCATGCTTACAAAGGTACTGTATTAAGATGCCACCTTCAAATAAGGTGTACTCTAGTGTTTTGTGAAAATGTAAAGTAAACAACATCAATCACAGCCTAGTTGAGATGTCTGTGGATTGTTATTGTCATCAGGAAAGTATTTCCCCTTAAACTGAACCCATTACTATGAAATTGGATATTGTAGGCCTATCCTAATACTGTACATACTAAACGCAACAAATTTCCTTTAATACCAGGAATTATATAGCTGTTTTTTATTGGCTTATTGAGATCGTCGTATAATATACTCATATATAAATTCATAACTGATTTATTATATTTTTTTAGTGTTTATTAATTTTGTTACATTTTTTAAATATTTTGATACTGTATCCTGTATACTAATGAAAGTTGGTTGAATAAAAAAAATTTATTGCATTGTTTTGGCTCTGGGGCACATGCAGGGGGTGGGGGAGGGAGTGCAGATGGTATGATTGCACCCACTAAATTGTATCGAGATAAATAATCTCTGTATTATATAATACTGATATATTATTTTTATAATTATGAACATTTACAGGTAAGATTTAAGTATAGAGTGCAATTTTCAGGCACCCACAGATCCATATTCTCTAAATGTTTACACCTCAGCCCCAACCATGAACTCTACCGCACCTACCACCAAATCCTGCATCCACCTCGGGCTAACTATCACAACTCAAATAAACTCGGTGTGTTAAGAATATATCTCTTTGAATTAGTAGAGTTGCACAAACATTGAACATTGAAAGGTAACTTTCTTCTAAATGTTCCATGGTGGAGTTTAAACTAGCTACAATAGGTATCCTGGAGTATACCAGCTACGTAACAGTATGTTTAGAGAGGTCATACAAAATTCATATTATTATAAAATGTCAATGATATTAAATTTGTGTCACTTTGTTGATAACTGCTAGTATAATTATATAGTCCATTAAGAAATTGTTATTGCTTTCCTTACAATAGATATAAAGCAGTTATCAATGTGATTACTGAACTGAATACGTCACAATGTTGCATTGGTGAATAGTAATTTTGGGAGCAGACGGCTCTAGTATTGCTTTTTTAACCTAACAGGCATTTATGTTTAAACTTTATTTTTCCATTTTGCTAAGTCATAAAATAAACTTTATTATTGTTATTATTTATTCCCATCTCCTCTGACAATAAAATTTGTGCTATTAGTATTAAACAAGGTAAAAATACACTTTTTTTAATTATAAGAACACCAAGGATGAAATTGCTTAAAAATGAAGAACTAAATAAGAACAAAATTGAAGCTGAGGTAAAATGTTAAATCAGAAAAACCAACAAGTCTTTGTCAGTGTGCCTACCTTACTGTATGTGCAGTAGGAATGACTATGTAATACCCTCTATAATATAGTACAGTAATATACTGTGCTGTGTTTCAAATATGTGTGTAAAAACAAAAACATCATAAGAAAATTTTGAGCCTTAAATTGGCAAAAAAAAAAAAAAAAAAAAAACCATCTGGTTCTTAAAAAATAAAATGTAAAGCCTTCAGTTGTATATTTTCCTTGTCTGTCGCAAGTTCTTTGTTTATAATGTAGAATGAGGATTTCTGAGATTGTGTAATCAAAGAGATAAAAATTCCATATGTATTTTTGAGTCAGCAAATCTAGTTAAGCAGGTACATGTTCTTGTCTTACCATTTAATCACTTCCAAGAAATGATATATTGCCTGGCTTCTAATTTTTATGTCCTCTCCGGAGACCACTCAACAATTCTTCACCAGTGCTTTAAATAATTAATCTTAATCCACTGGTAAATGACAGTTCTCTTTATGGCCTTGCATCGCTCCTCTTTCTCGTGTGTATACAATTTTAATTTTGTTTTTTAGTGTAAATTATCTCAAATGATCATAATTATATTAATAATTAAATCTTAATAGCTAAAAAAATTAATACTTGCTTATCAAATAGTTTTAGTTTATCAATTTCAATAAATATTCAAAGTGTAGTTTACCTTTTTAATGTTTTTTTATTGTGAAATATTAAAAAAAAAATTCCTTTCATTTAGTTAAAATTAATTTAATTTAATTATCAAAACTAAATCACACAAAACTTTATTTAAAAATTTGTCTAAATTTAATATTGATATCTAAAATTAGAGTAATGTTATTTTATTGTGAATTTTTTTTTAATAGGCCTAATTACAGTATTTACATTTAAGTGAAATTTAATTAATTTAATTTTAAAAAACTTTTTTAAATTTGTCTCATTTTAATGTTATTTAATTTGATATTTTTAAATGATTAATTCATTATTTCAATTTATTTATTCAAATATTCAGGGATTTCAGTTAAAGGATGATTTAATGATGATGCCTCAAATCTTGTATCTCATGAATAACTAATGATTCTTAAATTACCTTTTCCCCATGAGACTTTGCAGTGAACGTCTCCATGAGTCTAGAGATACGCATTGCTATTATTGTGAGTATATGAAGTGTGAAAGTTAACGCTGTAAAGTTGTGAACCGTATAATGGATTTTTAAGTAACATTTTTCATAGTATAATATTGAGGCATAGTGAGGTTGGTTGTAGTAAGCAACTGTACCAAACTTTCTTGACTATGTTATGATACCTACTAAATTTGATTTAATTTTTTATAATGACGGATAAATAATGATGGCACTGTCCTTATTCTGAATGTTTTGCTGTCATTGTTTCTATGTTTTATAATGTTTTTAATATTGATTGGTTACTGTATTTGTAAACTTCGATTCTGTTTTCAAAATTGCAATTAAGAATAGAAAGAAAATTTTAAATTGTATGAAGTACCTTTGCTGTGTGTGATTGTATGCTTTTGCCATTTGTTATTTTGCTTTCATGTTGTGAAGTTTTGTCATTGGTTTCATCCTCATCTTGTATTTAAGGCAATAATATATATTATTATGGTTCCTACTACTTGACACTTTTAGAATATTATTTTAATTATCAATATTCTTATTTTCATCTCACATTATGCTATTTAAATTGTCTTTGCATTCACTTTATATCCCCTGGAAAAGTGTGATATTAAATAACTAGTTAATAAATAATTTTTTAGATGAAGAAATTCTTTAAAGATGTACTGTCCCTTGAAAATGACTAAAATTATAAAAAATAATTTTAAAAATAACTTGCTCATTTTGCACTAACATACAAATATATTAACTTGAGCATAGAAATTATTAAATTAAAAAAATGATTTTTTAACTGGATAATTATAATAAAGATAATAAAATGCTTCCAGTGACTGGAAGTGTTTCTATCATTTTTTTCACTGTAAAATGGTTTTTATGGGTAAGCGAACTGTTATGGTTCATCTTAAAATAAAGTCAGCCTAAAAATGTTATCCCTTTTTGTAATAGGCATATTATTTTTGTATTTGTGAATTATAATTATAATAGCTCTTATTAAAAAATTTCATCTGGTTTCAATAATGTAATTTACCTGGACATTTCAATCACCATCAAAACTCTTTGTCACAACCAAAAAAAATACACATACAGTAATTAGTTGACAAAGATTGGTGATTGTGATCGAAATTCCAGATAAATGTTGATGTTAATTTGGTTCGATCAAAAATAATTTTAAAATCTTTTACAACAGAAGCATTTTTTCCAAACGAGGTCTTCTTCCACTAAGCCGTATTGTACAGTATCTTTTATACATCGTGAAGCAAACTTACTATAAAATGTACAACTAAATAAGAACTCACTTCTTTAGTATGATTATGATTATGGTTATTGTTAAATGACTCTTCAATACATAACTTCCAATAAACATAAAATATCTTCCTTCTTCCGTCTATTTTTTCCTGCCCTTCCAAAAATACAAACTTAAAGGAAAAATACAAAAACTAAAAATTTAAAATACAAGAAATTACTAAATAAGCTGTACTTAAAGTTATTAAATTTATATTGAAGTTATTCTTTTAAAAATGTAGTACTATATGTTATTTGTTATCTCATTAAGATTGCAATTAGTTATAATTGTAATCTGTTTTCCAGGTCTTTAGTATGATTATGGTTATTGTTAAATGACTCTTCACCTATTTTGATCTGTTTGGTCTTTCTTTTTAATCTAATACATAACTTCCAATAAACATAAAATATCTTCCTTCTTCCGCCTATTTTTTCCTGCCCTTCCAATTCTTTCTTTTTCGTTATTACTTCCTTCTATAAACATATTTTCTCTTAATACATTCTTACCTTTTATGAAGTGTCAGACCTATAGTATTTATATATTAAATCATTTTTAATTGATAAAACTGTTTTATTTTGTTATATATAGGTTGCAATCAGTCATTGTAAATCTACTTGTGTTATATTATTTGTTGTTTTGTTTACAAGTGAATTTACCTTTAAAACCCTCAATCCTGACTCATTGTGATGTTTTCACCTTTTAACTGATTCCAGGAATTTATAGCGATTGAACCCAGAAAACTGTACATTCCAAGTTCGACTAATTTGTAGGCGCAAGAACCCTTCCCCTAGGGGGTGTCCGGGACAAAATTGTATCTGACATGATTTACTCTGCCAGAAAACTGTAACACGTACAATGTGGCTGGCCTGCAATATTGTAGGCAGCTCCATTTGATTGGATCAGTGGTGGCGCTAGGACCTGCCTGACGGAGGGGCTAAAGGCCCCGATGGGGGGGGGGCTAGTGGAGCGAATCGAGTCTTGCTTGGCTGGGGGCCAGGGGGCCGCCTAGGGCCCACGGGAAGCCACAGATATTTGATGAATTATGGCGAATTTTTATTACTTAGGCCTATTTGATAGGCATCGAGTTACTATAATATGACTTCATGTAGGCTATAGTACTTTCTGATGTTGAGTTGAAATCAGCTTCCAAAACCAAAACATTTTGAATAAAGCAAGAAACAAAGAGTATGCAATGTAACCATCTAATTTATTTTCAAATCCTCATTCTTGAAAGTGAAATTCTATATTTTGGAAATTTTGCATGAAATCTGTCAACCACGCTCTCATGGTCGAGGTATGCTTCCCCAACGGGGGGGTTGTAGTCCCCAGCCCCCCTCCCCCCTCTGGCGCCACCACTGGATTGGATGGGAGCGTTACTTAGAATAGAAAGCCAACCCAATTATAAATATAGGGAATATTACATTTATGCGCAAGATTTCAATCCTTAAGCATGAGAGCGTGAGACAGACCTAGAATGCGCAAGTCTCATGCCGAATGCGTGAACCTTGGCGTGTATGGAAAACTTGAATTAAGGTGGAAACCTAAACTAATAATTGGTCAAACTATGCATCTTTATTGGTATTTAAAATGTTTGGTTATGTAATTAAGTTGGTAAAATATACAGAACGAAAAAAATTCCAGTACTGTACTGTAAGTCTAAGCTATCAAATTTTATTTGACAAAAACATGTGACATGCCTAATATGGATATGATGATGTCACATCATGACCATATATAGGCACATCATGACCATATATAGGCACATCATGACCATATATAGGCACATCATGACTATGGGCATACAACAGTTTTTTTCATAGAAAATTTGTAGACAGAACAACTACAGTCTTAACTGGAGAGAAAGAAAAGAATGTAGATTGCAGTGACTGACGTGCAGAATTTTATCAACATATTTGGGCAACTGAATGTAGATTAACAGATATTTTTAAACGTGCACAGGCAACTCATAATCACCAATGGCAATCAGTTTAATGTACAGCCAGCCTTAGAATGTAATTTCATAATGCGACTTGCCAAACAATAACCATTATTTTGATATTGTATGACTAGAGAACAAAGATAGTTGAAATGAAATAAAAGAACAGCAATGAGAATAAAAGAAAAGGGAACAATAAGATTAAGGGAAAAAAACAAGATACTTGAAACGAAGAACAATGAAAATAAAATGAATCATATGATTAAAGAAGAAAGAACTTTTCTTTAATAATATAATAATAATAATAGTAATAATAATAATAATAATAATATGTGTATATTACTATGTATTATTATTACTATGTATAATAATAATAATACATAGTAATATACACATAATGCACGAAATTATATGCTCTTCACATCATAACAAAATATATACAGTATATAATAAAGAAAATACATTTTCAGGCTAATGGCAAATCTTTCTCATCTTTTTTTTTTTTTTTAAACTGACAATCCTTGTTGAGCATTTATGCAAAGCATTATAAAGTACAACATGAAGTATTTTGAAAAACGCAATCTTCCTTTTAAAAATTACTGTTTGCTAGCCGTTGACCCAGACAAGAAACACCAGATAGAACATTCTGCAGGAATAAAGTCCTGGTACATTTGTGCGGAGTTGGGAAGGGTGTGTACTGTAGTGGTAAAAGGTTTTAAAACTAAAATTGTAATATCCTTTTGTTATAATTTTTCCCATGCAAATTTGTAATTGGAATTTGATAGGGCATAACCAAATGACATTGATATTTGGAGAATCTTGGGTTCAATTGAGGACAAATGTTTATTATTTATATTTAATACATTGTGCTATAATTAAACATTAGGTACTGGATGGACTGGTTGTTACAGTATCAAGATATCTGGAAATAAAATTCAAGATGATCATATCATGGGCTCGGGATTGTCAAGGAGTAAATGTTTTCCAATAGTGGGTAGGCCAGCCTCACCTACTGTGCTTCTACTACTCAATAGGAAATGCTTGAACCTCCTTCAGTACCGTAGTTCTACTTTTTTTTTTAATATAAAAATTATTATTGCAAATATGGAAATTGCAGGGAAAATACTTCTACAGTTGAACCTTGTTTTTACCTACCCCAGTTATAAGAACCCTCTGTTTTACGTACGCCTCGTACCGATGATGACGTCATCAAAACCCTGAAAATATTCAAAACAAACGGCCATTTTCAGTGCCACAATAAGTAAAAAGAGATTTTTTACTTTCTGTCTGCTTATTATTTCAATACTATATAACAATAAACAAAGCGTGCAAAGTATATGCATTTAACAGCATGTTGATTGAGTCTTATACCGGGCTGTTATAATCTAAAACCATGTGAACTGCGCGAGGTTTAGAATAGCCATGAAGGGGAATTCCCAAGTTATACTTTTGTCGTATAGGTAATCTTACGATATTTTCATGTTCTTTAGTTAAATAAAAGATATAAAGTAATGAATTAATACACTAGACACATAGTGTTATTTGAACGCTTTAATGCAAAGCATTATAAAGTACAACATGAAGTATTGACATCATCAAGTGATGAATAAAAACACTAATAACACATGGGTTTATTCGTAGGCCCAGGTCTACAGTACAGTTGTAGGTCTAGCCTATGCCTAGGTAACATCGTTCGTTCATAGCATACGTTTATTCAGTGTTACATACGTATTAGGAAAGGTCACCACAAATTTAATCCAACCTCAATTCCCCCCAATTTACAGTAGGTCCCGTACCATACATAAAATCGAGATTCTGCTGTATAACTATGTACTGGCATGAATGAACATTGAAGATTACAAAAATAACAAATGACAATGCAACATGTTTTGCAAGTGGCCTTCTGCACATTTTTTGCATCAATAGTTATCAAACTGAAATTTATTTGAAGTAAGATTTCTTTGGCAGTACATATACAGGGCAATTTTAATACATTGACCTTCCTGTCTATTGTAAACAAATGTTAATAAAAACTAATTAATATCTCCCCCAAAATTTTTCATGTAAAGATTTAACAAAAATATAAGTATATGCCTTCATGTTTTTTTTTTTTTGTGAATCAGTAAGAATCAGAAAATGATGATTATATATTAATTATACATACAAACTACAACTTTTTTTCCTGTTTTTTTTTTTTTATATTTCAAGTGTGATTTTTTTATTTTATTAATTTTTTAGTGTGTCACTGTTTCAAAAGTGTAGTATCCAAATAAATTATTATTATTTTAATATAAGTGATTTTGCTTTTGTGAATAAATTGATATTATACTACAGTATCATGGTACCCGCAAAAACTGCATTACTTCTCTTGCATCATGGGCTCAAACATAGAGATCCCAGCTTTCAAATTTCTGATTACAGGAAGAAAGATCACAAAAATAATGATCATTGTAAGGCCCAATAAAAAAAATTATTAGTTTATCGCTCTCGCGCGCATGTCTTTTATGGTACTGGAAAAAATTTTCTTTTGAAAAAATTTTTTTTTTTGGACATTTTTTAAATTTTTTAAATTTATTTTTTTCATTTATTTTATTAAATAGTTAGTAGATATTGTTTGCATTATCTAAATCATGTTTTACTTTGAATATCAATGTACCAGCAAACAACCCAAGGGTGATATTTGGCTTTAGCAAAATAAAAAATAAAAAAAAAAAAAACCTCCCTCCCTCATCACTTTTCCTGCCCAGATAGGGTGATAAACTAATAATATTTTTTATAGGGCCTAATATCTGATTGGATGTTTCATGTGTAAAAACTTGTCTGAGGCTTATCAGTTTCAGAGTCCACCAGACAGGTGAAACGTGATGTTTGAATTTGATGTTTGCTTCGTTTGATCTGACCTACCTTAAAGGCACCACTTGTGGAGGGTGTATGGTGGTTATCTGCAGACCTTGAGTCATGTTGGGCTTAGTCTTTTCGTTGTTCTGTTGACTAATTCTAGAACAAACAAAACGACTGCATCTATGTTGTTGAGCTGTATTGACATAAAAAAAAATGTCCTTGATAACATTCTGTATGTACTAATGTTGAACCGCCATATAAGACCACCTCTTGTAGGCGACCATCTCTCTTAAGCGACCACTTGCCAAAAGCTCATTCTGTTTTCTATTTATTGATTTTTTAAAATTTATTTTTATTTATATATTTATTTATTTATTTATTTATTATTTTTATTATGGATTTAAAAGCCTTCTATTTCAGGTACAGCTAGGCACATTAGTTAAAACTAATTCACAATCAAAATTCAAGATGTCTTGAAATAAACACAATCAATTAAAACATTGAAGTTTATTTATTTATTTTATATTTTTTAAATTATTTATTTATATTACCATTCAATCAATGGTACTTTTCTTGGCTCATATGTAGACTATACAGTAGTGATGATGACTATGTGGTAGTGAGTGCAGGTTGTCATCTATTTGTTAACAAACAGATGATGAGCACTTGCAATAATATGTAGTTAGCAGAAAAGCATGATTAAATGATAAGGAATGAGTGTACTGTATGAGTAACAACTTAGGTGTGTCACCACATCCGTCATCCATATTTGGATAGTTCACAATTTCTACCTAGTGGCCATATATATATTATAAAAAATGTAATTCAGATAATTAAATAACAATCAAAATAGAAAAAATTATATTTACAGGCATCCAAAAATTAAAGTTTAAAGTATTGTTAATGAAATTGATTTCATTTACAATAGTATTCTGATTTGAAGCAACATTTCAATAAAGACATTCAGTGATCTGCAGTACTGGTCTTGGGCAGTGCGTTTTGCTGTGGGCAAACCAACGTCAAAAATTTCACTGCCCATGTAATATGTTATTTTGCCCATTTAATGTGTTATTTTTTTTAAATTCAAATTTTCATACCAAGATAAAAGAAAGACTGTCAATTAAACATCAAATACTACATAGATAAAACATGCAACATATACAACACAAAAAATAGATAAATAAAATTTAAATAAAGTAATAAATACATAGGCCTGTTTATAAGCTTAAACATCCCAAACATTTTTGACTTAAAATATTTTCAAAAAAATGCCAATATCAGTCATACAGAACTAAACTGATCATGTACAGTATCGCACAAACTAAATCAAAATAAAAATTCAAGATAGTCTTGAAATATAACACAATCAATTAAAACATTGAAGTTCACGTTTAACATGATCCAATATCAAAGATGTCGACCATTTCCAAATTTTACCACAGACGTTTCTTAGGTTCAGTACAGTACATGCATGAGTGAATTTCCTTGCAAAGCTGTTGGACAAGACGTTCTCATCTTACAGGCCTATTTGAAAATGTTGAAATAATCTACTGTCCACTCTCATTGTCATGAAGTAAACATATTTGAAAATCCCATGTGTAATTTAATTTAAAGTTCAAGACTTTAGATTAAATTAACGAGCTCGTCTTAATCCAATAAAATCTTTAAAAGCATTTTAACAAAGATTTCTACTCTATAGCAATTTGATTGTTAGGTAATGGCCATTGTGGGACTGAGGACACAGAAGAAGTCTGATTCAATTATTAGACATTTCACATGTAAACACCACTCATAGGCTTCAAATATTTTGACATCATCATCATCATATTTATCTTCTCAGTAATCATCATTATCATTATCATCCTCCTTATCATAATCATCATCATATTTATTATCATCATCTTTGTCATCATCTTTATAACCATATTTATCATCATCACCACCATCATCATCTTGTATCATCATCATTATAATCTTTATTATCATCATTATTTTATAATTAGGCCTATCCCCTTTATCATTATAATCTTTATCATCATCATCTTTATCATCAACCTTTTTATCAACATCAGAAATGCTATTTATTATGTTCACTTCAACTTGATTATATGTCATTTTTCAGCTCCTGTTTGCTATATTTTGAGTGTAGGCCAGAATAAATTAAATAATTCAAAAATTAATTATTTATTTATAATATGCGATTAAGAAAAACATTTTTACAGCATCCATGTACAAACATGATACTATTGATTGACCATACAATATTGATAAATGTTGAAGGTGTTACGTGATATGAAGTAATAATTGATTGAGCAGTTTGTATATATCTCATTATGGTATTGAATAATTCAATGAATTTTGTACAACTATAATTAATTTAATTCAACTTAATTCAATGATTTACTTAACAAAAACATCAATCTTTCAGTACTTGGACAACTGAGGGAAGGTACGTTTTGTTCAAATTCTAAGTGTTTCTTTAACTTGATCCAAAACTCTACCCAGCAGTAGCGCCAGCGTCTGAAATTGGGGAGGTAGGAGAGTCAAAGTCAAGTAACGGGCGATGTAAACATGATATGATGTAATAATTGATTGAGCAGTTTGTATACATCTCATTACGGTATTGAATAATTCAATGAAGTTTGTACAACTACAATTAATTTAATTCAACTTAATTCAATAATTTACTTAACAAAAACATCAATCTTTTAGTACTTGGACAACTGAGGGAAGGTACGTTTTGTTCAAATTCTAAATGTTTCTTTAACTTCATCCAAAACTCTGCCCAGCAGCAGCGCCAGGGTCTGAAATCTGGTGGAGGTGGGAGAGGCAAATAAAGGGCGATGTAAAATTTTATGGGGGAGGGGGGAGAAATATGCTGAGGGTGGCCCAAAGTCGGCATGGTGGGGCATTGCTCAAAATGTTTTGAAAGTGGTCCAGGTAGCCTAGTTTGGGTGGGAAAACTGGGGGAGAAAGAAAATTATCTGTATAAGAGACTGGAATTAATACACCTCAGGCCGAAACCAAGGTCCTGTTATATATGTGAGCCAAATCCTTCTTTTCAGAGTGAACTCCTCTAACAAACCGAACTGAAATTCACCATTTCCTTTGTAGAGAAAGCAGCAATCCCAGAGATCCACTAAGCTCTTCTGGATTGAACCAGAAACTAGATATCTCCAGGAGTGTACTACTCAAGCCCTCTCAGGATACCCCTCCTTTACTACATAGAATCCTGCTTCATGGCCTACTGTAGTACAGCATTTTAGATATATGAATTATTTGTTGGTCTGTGTTTCACTAATAATGACCTGGTGTATACAGTATGTAGCAAATAGAATTTTAATTGAATTTTGAATGAAAATTGTCTGCCAAAACATATGGAAAACTTATTTTAAGCATGCACTGAACTGAAAGCATTGCAGCTTTTAAAGCTAGGCTGTTGAGGGAAAAATGACATAAAAAGGGTGTTTGTGATGGAAAACTTGGGTACGGTTAATGACATACAGATTTTTAAAGATTTAAAAACTGGTGTGGAGGGGAGGGGGAATGGTGGAAAAAAGGTGGTTACATTCCTTTTCCATCATCTCCCCCTCTCCCCTCCCCCAATAGTTTTTAAAATATTCAAAAATCTACATGTCATTAATCATTCCCAAGTTTTTCATCCCAAGTTTTTCATCAAAAAAGCAGCTTATTGTCAAAAATAAGTTTGTCTTCAAAAAATGAGTTGCTCAACACATCAAAGCATTATTTTTCCAATGGAGCGTTACTTTAATGTGAGCCAACTAAAAATATGAAGACAGGTTGCTAGACATGTGCTGTAGGGAAGCAAGGCGATATTAACTACCTGGATGGGAAGACACATGTGTATGATATCAGAGAGTTTTAATAAGTTTTCTACTGTGGATAATCATTACCACTGGAACCCTCCGGGGACGTACATCAAAAGCCAATGGTGTAGTAATAAGCAATGTATTATAGAGAAGCCTGCCAGAGGGTTAATCGTCCTTTTTTTGTAGTGTTAGCCAACCAACCTGAATCAACATTTAACTGAGAGGGATGAACAGATGGCTGTTCTCCAGGGAGGCTTATCTGAGCCTAGTAATTTTGATGACAATTAAAAAAAAAAAAAATCTTCATGTTGTTTCTATAGCTTTAATGTGATATTTGACCATATATGGATGGGATGACATCATATCCCAATATGTCGGCATATCACAGATATTTGTCACAGAAAATTTAGTATAGTAGTGTGGAATTTAAAGAGATTTTTATTATTTGTTATATTTTACATTTTCTGGACATCTTTTATAACTTTTTAATATATTTTTCAATATTTATATCAATAAGTTAATGTCTGCATTTGATAATGAATTAATTTGTTATGGAATATTCATTTTGTAATACTATTTTTATGGAGATTTAAATTAAATTTAGAATCTCATTTTCACGGAAGTTTGAATATAATTAAAAGCTTAAATTTTTTATTTATTTATTACAAGAATAATGCATCTTACCTGTATATTTATGGCTTGTTATTTGTTTATTGAAATTTGAATTTAATTTTTAATAATATTCTGTGTAAGCTTTTAGCTGGTTAGTTTTGCATAATTTGTTCATTGTGAACAGCCCAGGAAACTTTCCTCTCACTAGTGAAACTAATAAGACAAGCAGTTAGTTTAACGAATGCCTAGTAAAACTGATCAGGTTAGTTTTACTGAGCCGAAAATTCCAATGCAAACACGTTGAACTTCCCGAGTCATTCAAGCGTTGCTAAATGGATTATATCAGAGATCTACGGCCCTGGATTATGTCTTGGATTAGTACCCCTTGATACCACTTTTTTTTTTTTTATAAGAACACACTTTTTTTTTTTATAAGAACACATTTTATAAGAACACTGAGGCTAAAATTGCTTAAAAATTAAGAACAAAATAAGAACAAATTGAGGCTGTGGTCAAATGAGACTTTTATTTAAGAACAAAAATAGAAAACCAAAAACAAAAAATGATATCTGTACTTTATGTGCAGTAGTGACTATGTAATAACCTCTATAATACAGTACATTAGGTGTGCCTACTTCATTTGGGCCATTTTTACTGGGGCCTTCTTTCTGGGGCCATCCTTTCTAGGGCCTTTTTTCAGGGGCGATTTTTCCTGGTCCTACATTTCAGTACAGTGTATACTGCTATAAAATTATAATTTTCTATGTTTGAAAATTGTGTAAAATAAGAACAAAATAAGAAAATTTTGAGCCTGAAATCAGCCAAAAAATAAGAACAGTGAGCCTGGGCAAAATTTACTGGTTCTTATTTTTTAAAAAGGTGTGGACAGCGGTAAGGTTCACCCTTTGGAATATTACCCACAGTCGCTGTAAAATCTTCCCTTTTTTAGTTTAGTGCGATTGCAGCTTAGTCATTAAAATATAATATAATATTCTAGCAATAGTGCTTCCAATGTGGAACTCCAGACATAAAAATCCGATGAGTCCAAGTGAAATATAACATTGGTTGCAATCTCATACAGTGTTGAAGTTGCCTGAAATGTCATGCTATCCTTGGGCATATGCACCTGCTCAGGAAATTCAAGCAAGATTGACTTGGGTAGAAACAATTTAAAACAATGCATGCTTTTTAAATGTGCGATATTGTAATAACAATGCACTGGTAGTGTGTCCAGTTGCTTAATAAAAGTACAGTTGACCCCAGAGATAACTAATTATTTTTTACGGGAAGATTGAAGTGATTCTGTGCCTACAGGATTTAGAACATAATAAGAATTTTTGCCACTGTAAATTTTAAATTTGAATAATTATTTAAGTTTGATTACAAAGAACACATATCCCCATTATTCCATCATTGTCCCCACCATTAATTTAAAATTTCCTACCATCTTTTACTCTGTTATACAAAGTCTCCAACCATACCACTTTAAGTATTGATTGTAGGTGATGTGAATAAGCTTTTTGGTTGGTCATGGCATTAGTTTAACATAATTATTTGTTGATTTTGTGATCTTAATGGATTCTGAATTTATTATAAATGTACTGTTAATACATTATGTGTGATTTGCATAAAGGGTTATAAGCTGCTTTTTGCTTCCATTTTAATGCTAGTCACACATTGACAGTCTGTACAATGCATGTACAGTACTTGTAAGAGATGATTTTTAGATGAGATTAGCTATTGATACAGCACAAAGGTAAACTTAATTTCACCTACTACCCCCAGGTCTTTATATCTACCTTATAGTAGTAGTAGTGCTGTTTTTCCCTTTGGCTTCTTTTGATTGCACTTCATTTATTTATTTTCCTGTAAATTTTAGTAGGAAAAACTGAAGTTCATCCATTTTTAACATTATAATAACTTTAATAAATCAATGCATCAACACAGACACCCTAATGCTCTTTTCTAATGTAGAACTGGAGACAGACGAACTAAAACCTACAATAAAGGTTGTCACGGCACAGTGGAAACTCATTTAAGGTTTGGGAAAGTTTCATCTGAGCGAGGATGATAATGATATCCATATAAAACTATATGGCTGTTGCACCTCTTTGTTGTAAAAAATTCAAAAAGTTTTCATGGCATAGGAGAACTTGCAACCACCAGCACTAATGCCGTCAAGGTGTAGCTTAGTAGAGTGGTCAATAGTTACGTATTTTTATAGCACCTTCCACAGTAAAAACCGTCTCAAGGCGTTTTGTAGCCACAAGAAACTAAAATTTAATAGATATACACGCGCAAATGCGAAAGGGAGGAAGAAGGTGCACACCCCCGATTTTGAGATGTCATCGCCATCACTACTGTGTACGCGCAGGTAATTCGGTGTCAGTATGCTGGGCTCTCGGTAGCGTCCACCTCTGGCTCTACTACTGTGCACTGCTAAGTTGGCAGTGACACCTCAAGTAAGGTGCAACTTTTTCAGGGTGAAATAATTAACTAAAAGGTACCCCAGCATGGTCTGAGACCATGCTGGGGGCCCGAGACAAAAATGTACAGTTTTTTGCAGATCTAATTTTGATAGTAATCATTTAAATTAAGTATAGGAAAGTTTCTAGCTGTGGGGAATTAGCCCATATTCCCATCGGGACTCTGCCCATGGGCCTCTGAACCCCATCATTAGGGCTTTGGTAGGTGGCTACACTGCCCCAGGGCCCAGGGACATTTTTGGCAGTCCCGACTTTTGAACATGTAAGAATTAAAATATTTTTTTACAGATTGCATCTGATACCAAATTTCTACATGTGTGGTTAGGAGCATTATGATAGAGTAGTCATCTATTCTATTTCTATAGCTTAAGAATGTGTGCATCATTATAATTGATGACAGTATTTTTGTTCATTGAACCAATTAACTGGATGGATAGTGCTAGAAATAGATTTATCTGTTTAAATAATTCAGGAATTCCATATATTTGTATGCACTCTGGGGGGGAAAAAATCAGCTTTTTGGATTTATGTGTATCAAATGTCTACCCCTTAACCCTTTTGCTGCGTGCCCTCGGTTACTACCAGGGATAATTAGACGTCGTTGAACCTGTCTCTTATACACATCTGGGGTGGAATCAAAATAATTCTTTAAAAATACTTGTACTAACATCTGCCCTCTATAGTTTTTCTATCAACTGGAATATTTTTCCTTATTGATAATTGTGTTTACCAGCAATATGGTGGGTACACAACTTCGAAAGAATCCATACAATGTGAATGAAGTTGTGGATCAGATTTTGCTGATACAGATAGTGAGGACGACTTTGATTTGGACAGTTCAGTGAATATGTGTTCATCAGCTGACTATAGTTCCAATAGTGATTCAATAGCTGAATTTGTGGATTTGGAGGTCCTTGCACAAGCATTTTTTTTTCCAGGCCTGGTAATTCGTGACGTTTCTATAACATTTTTTCATGTGCTATAGAATTGTAAGTAAAATAATCAGTGTTTTACCAGTTTAGCGAAAGTTATAATAAGGTATTGATGCCTTAAGGTGACAGGATTACATTATTTGACTGATTTTGGAAAAGTAAACAAATGAGTGTTGCTGTTGGGTTTGCCACCCATCGGTTAAAATATGGAGTTGTTGCATTCTTAGCATTCAGACAACAATTTCTATAAAAAGTGGTATGCTGTTTCTACAGAATACAATAAATTTGTTTGAAATATCCAAATTCAAGTGGGCCACACAGTTAGTATTCTCTTTTTCACAGTCAGTTGTTTTTTTCAATAATATAGGTTTGAATATCTTGTAAGAATGTGTATTGTAACCCTATTTAACCATTATGTTCCCAGATACTTTTGGGGAAAAAAATTACAAATTTTTTGGGTAGGAATTTAACCCACGAGTCAGATAACTAGCGTGGTGTCATAACCACTAGAGAGCCTAACTTGATTTTAGTGACTATAGTGTTGAATCCGATTCCCAATTAGCAGGTACTGCAATGCAATTTTGATGCTATTTCAGTATTGTCAGTGGCGGATCCAGGGGTTTCAGGGGGTTTGGATGAAAACCCACCCCTATGTGGGGAAAAAAAAAATACTACTGGGTCTTTTCCTACCATTGGCATGCTAACCTAGGCATAGGTTGGCAGATGGGACAAACTCGACTTAGCCCAGCCTAACTAGCCTTCAAATAAATGATGTACCCATATATAGTCATGGTATGCCTATATATGGTCATGATGTGATCATCATGACCATATTTAGGCATGTCACATGTGTTTGTCAAACAACATTTGAAAAGCCTATACAGGGCTTAACATCGGTCTATTCGCTTTAATGTTATTTTCAATACTTAATATTATTGAACAGAAAGTGTGAATTTTCTTCTTGATCATTCACATATTCCTAATAAAATGATTCAAAGCTGTCTTCAACTCCTTGGTGAAAACCAAACAGTATGGATAATTGCAAATGCACTGTTTTAGGTGTTTTGAAGAATAATTACTACATGATTTACTATTTGATATATTGATAATTTAGTAAATTATTAAATCAAAGAGACGGTTATTAAACTAGAATTTCTATGGTATCGAAATAATTAACGGTAAATGTATGTGTATCTTGTAACAGCTTCATTAACAAAAACATACTTCAAGAAGGCTGTGAGGACACATTTATTAAAAAATTTTCTTTCTCTCCTATTTTAGACTTTTAGTTGGTGCACCAATTTATGATGGCCATAAGGTTGAAAATGTAACAAAGCCTGGAGAAGTCTTTAGATGTCCATATACAACTCTTTCAGAGGATTGTGTGTCCTTAAATCTAGATAATACAGGTTGGTAATTCAAGACAACTAGTTTCTATATTTCAAACAGAATATGCACTGTGGCCTACATGAAAAATAAGTTGGTAAATAAAAATCTAGGAAATAAACGGAATTTGTGACATTGATATCATCCCTCTCTTTAACTACCAAAACATTTAAAATCACATTTAAACTGTATTTTTAACATTGTAAATAACAGAACCGCAATCCTTATTGTTTAAATTATAACTATTTTTTAAATACCATATAATTACTGAATTATATAACAATAATAAAGCTTTTTTGATCATTTTTATTTTAATGAATTTAAACAATAATTTTATAAATTGTTTTTAATTTAAGTAATTTTTCCAATCGTTTGATTTTAATGTCGCAATTAATTTAAATGGATTTGTTTTTTCTTTAAATTTTTATAAAATAAATTTTTATAATCTGAATTTTTAATTACTTTTTTAAATTGAAAATTTTACTGTTATTCCTTAAAATTTCTTTGATGTGCTGCATCCTTTCATTTGTTTGACTTTCTTTTGTAAAGTGTAATTTTAATGTAATTTAAATTATTGGTGAGATTTTTTTAGTGGTTAGGGTTTAAGTTAGTGCAATTTTCAATTTTTTCTTTCTGTTTTGAGGAACCCAATGGAAATAAGTTTACTTGTAAATTTTCTTGGGTATATTGCTGAGTTCATTCAGTTGATATTGTACTTTGTACTTTTTATCTGTTTCTGTGCTTTTGTAATGTTTTTCTTTTTTTTATCTCTTTGAATGAACTGAATAAATTAAAATGAAGTTTTACCTTTTGCCGCAGGTAATAGTCCATTAGAGAACAAAACTGACCAATGGCTGGGGGTGAACGTCCGCAGTGAGGGGCCAGAAGGACGAGTTGTGGTAAGTCATCGATGACTGTCAAATTCTAAACTGTGATGATTATTTTTATCTTTTTAAAAATTATTGTGATGGCGATCATAGAGAGGCTATAGATTTTACTGTTCCCCGACTCTAGAGCAGTCAATATTTGTTTTATATACCTCATACATAGATTCTACAAGTCCTAAAAAAGTAATGAAAATAGTACACACCACGTAAGCCTAGCTACTTCCAAAGCCTAGGCGATCAAAGGGCCAATCTCCCTCAGCGTTGTAGAAGTCGTGTCTCCTTTACCATTCATACGTGTCCTAAATTACATAGCAACAAGGCCTGGACATTGCATATCGCGCGGCAGGGCAAAAAAAGTACTATCATTTAGGGTGATTCTATTGCCTGCTTCTTAACCAATCGTATGCCTAGAATCTATGTATGCAGTATATAATACTTTTTATTGCCCGCTTCTTAACCAATCAGATGCCTAGAATCTATGTATATGGTATTAAATACTGTATAGTATCATGGTAACATTATTTAAGTCAAATTTAATGTAGTTCGTCCTCAAAATCAAGACCAGCTTTGGGACCTGAAAATTTGTGCTCTTTTTTTTTCGTTTAAAAAGATTGTTCTTTGAAAAATAGTGGTCTCGAATTAGAGGGGTCTTAATTTTGGAGGGTGCACTGTAGTAATTAAATATACTACCCATATACCTTTGTATTATTTATGAAGGAATGAATGATTATTACTAATTAATCAATGTATTAATTTGCTGTGATTCGCAGGTGTGTGCTCATAGGTACCGTATAGCGCAACCAGGAGGTGGCATTAAGTGGGGCCTAGGCAAGTGCTACATAATCAATCAGAACGTTTATGATCTAAGCTTTGTTGAGTCTCGGGATCCTAAGGGCAAAGAGTGGATCCCCTGCTACACTGAACAAATGGATTTGGATTGGTATGGATATTGCCAGGCAGGAACAGGCCTTGGCTTGAATACAATTGATAGTATGGTATGTAAAATTTTTTTTGACTTAGCTCATGTATTTCTGTGGTTTTCTTGATAAAAGGAGAGCTAGCTGGCAAGAAGGTTATATGAAGTGATTTAAGAGACTGCTTAAATTTAATTGTTTGTTCAACAAATTTCCAGTGAGGGTTGGAGGAGGACCTGGGAGACACAAGTGTATTCCTTCAACTATTTATGTATTTTGTTTTCTTTTTAAATGATCTTTCAGCTTCCCACGGGTGGAGATTTGGAAGTACTAATTGGAGCTCCAGGATCTGTTTACTTTACTGGAACTACATTCAAAATTACCAGTTTAGAGGAGGGTAATTTCCCTGAAATCATCAGAAGTTCTTATACAGATTCCAAAGTCGCAGATACAACTGCAAGTTATAGTGGTAAGTATCAATTAACAATAATAATTAATAATAAGAATAATACTGTAATAATAATAGAATTTTTTGAATTTTTCAATTAAAAAAAAATAGGCCTATATATTGTAAAAGAATAAGGGAGGGAGAATTTTTATGTTTTTCTTCTTCTTCTACTGGGTGTAGGGCCAACTCCACAGTTGAAGGCTTCGGCCCGAAGGATGTGGACTACTCATTCCTACAACTTGCTTCTCCCCTAAGGGTCCTGTCGTGTCATGCGCAGGCCAAGAAGGCATGCCGTCTAGTCCACAGTGGGAGGGGCTGTGAGAATTGCCAGTACGTCTGGGTAGCCCTCTACTTGTTTCGAAAGATGTACTGGGTTCTTTATGTCGTGGTTCGGGAAGCCTCAGTATTGATTTAGTCCGGATTCGACCACTGAGGCTTGGTGGATGAGACCAAATACCCATTCAGAAGAACAAAATACGTTTTGAGACCAGACTGCAATTACTATCTTTTCTTTTATTCCGACGTACACCGTAACGCATATACACACAGTAACGCAGGTATTCACCATCCGATACAAACAAAAAAAACCCTATAATATATAATAGCATATTCATAAATATAATTATTATAAATATATCATTATCACAATAATTAACAATTGCAACAATTGACTAATTAATTATAACATAAGCATTCACAATTCAAATGCACTCACTATAACATTGTCACTTAAATGTCATAAAGCTACCGTATTACATTATGATGTGTATAAGAGACAGGTAACGAGCTCAATACCTGGATCAGTAACACCAAATTCATAGAACTAATTTCATGGCATAGCAAACACTCTTAATACCACATGTCACCACAGGACGAAACTAGACGTATTAAAACAAAGGTTAATTAAATCATTGTAAACGCATACATTGTACCGATTTTTAACAGTAGATTCCGTCTGTAGGCCTATTCTGATAAGCAAGACCAGAATACCAACTAGGCATGCATTACTCATCAGTACTATTATTAATTACAAATTAAATATATAATATCAATTTAACTAGTCATTATAATCAATAATATTACTGTATATAATCGCACACTATTATTAGGAATATATCAAGTTACTCACAGTATCGATAGTATCAGACAAGATTCATCTTAACAAAAAACAACGTCTTACTTCGACATAAACCAAAAACCTTCTGTCGATACAACGCTCACGCAGCCAATGCATTATATTCCCCACCTGGTATGCAAATGTACACACGAATACCAATAAAACAAAAGAAATAGCAATGCAATGCGCCACCAATAACGATAAAGAAAAAAAAAAAGAAATAACGGAAAACTTTCCGATCCATCACATTTATAGTGCACAAGAGCCGAAGGTGTACACTGGGGTTATGGTTTACCCTTATCCGAGAAGACTTAGAACCATAGGCGAGTGTGCCATTCGAACCAGCGCCAATATTATGACTAGGTTGCGATGCCCCTGCTTTAACTGCTTGACCATTCTACTCGCTCGCCAAATATTACCTGCATTGTTTGCAGGTGCAATGATGTTCAAAGTAAAATACATGATTGAGATAATACATACAATATCTACTACAGTAACTATTTGATAAAAATGGGCAAAAAAAATCAGAGGAGGAAAGAGAGGTAAGAAAGAGGAGAAATAATAGGAGGAAGAGGAGCTCTTATAGTGGGTATGGTAGCCACAAGTTGAGTTTGTAAATGAGTTGAAAATAGGGAGGTTTTGCATGCGAACGCATACAGTTAGTGTGACGTATACAGTACGTCGTCATTTGTGATGTCATACGCCGGTGGCTATCCGCATATGATGACACACGCATATCTCGCTCACTACACGTACGTGAAAAAAGCATGAAAACAATTTGTATTTCTAGTATGATATTTTTTTTTTTTCACATTTTAAAAATAAATGTATCTTTATAATACACACGTGCCATTTTTGTGCAGGTTACGATAGAATGTGTCTCATTTTGGGGTATTAAAAACGTTGGTGCTTGGTGGTGTCTGGATTTTCTTGTAGGCTTCGCTAGGGCCTCCCTAGCCAGGCATTTTGGGGTTACTAAATAATCAACTCTTCTGGCAAACAAGGTAAACCTTAGGACATGCCAAAAGCGGAATAGCCTAGGTAGGCCCTAGGCTAGGCCTAAGGCCCAACGCTTAAATTTCACTGTCATTGCGAAAAGCACAGCATGGCTACAAACTTTTACGGATAGCTAAACGTGTGCATACACATATTTGTTTGCGAATGAAACTTCCCTATTCATAAATTTGTATACATTCCGTTTACAAGGGTGTCGATCCATGGTTGAAAGAGTAGAAACAAATTGCAAAATAAGGAAGTCTGGGGATCAATGCCGTAGCCAGGATTATCAAACCAGGGAGATGTAAACATCTCCCTGATCAAACAGTGCAGGACAGTGTCAGGGTGGACCCACTTTATGCGTTAATTCACACAATGTGGACCTATTTTACGCAAAAATATGAAAAATCTGGACCCATTTTCTTAAATTTTGCCGATGTTAGGCTATATATGAGAAATCTGGACCCATTTATCAAAAAGTGGACCCATTTTATGTATAAAATTACATAATTTGGACCGATTTTTAAAAATGTGGACCCATTCTTTGTGGATGCATTAGAAAAATTGTGTGGGACTGTCCCAATAGCTGGCTAAGGCATTGCTGGATATGTAGACCTAGTCTTTGTGTGAGGGCCAGGGAGCTGTCTAGAGTCCCAGAGGGGTCAAGGGGAAAAATCCTGGGGAGGTCCAGAGGGTCACGTATCTGTGTCATCGTCTGTATATTGTGCAATAGAAGCTATATAAAATAATATAAAATTCAATTAACTATTAAAATTAAGTTTATAATGCATTTTGGTTTGGCTATAATGATTTTTTTTATTAGGAAAAATAGAATTGCTTTATATGTAGGTAAATGTAGATAATGTTGAACACTATATGGGTCTTCATAAAATATAAAAGAAATAAATCATTTATAGTAGAAATTATTTTATTTTTATTTTATTTTATTTCATTTCACAATCAACAGCGGAGAGCCCGCCACTTACAGAATGGAATAACATAAAACAAAGAGAACAATAATGAACAATCCAGTTACAATACACACAAAAAAGCAGTCAAAAATCTAAATATATAACTTAATTTTACCTTTAAACGTTCTAAATGAATCATAATAAATGTGACCCAAGCTCACAAACGGGCTGTAAACTCGTCCTCAGCCAAAATGAGTTTTTGTTATAGTGGCATAGAACATATCATTTACTTTAAAATGACAGTTAAATGAACTCAATCGGGTGTCTGGAAGCAAAGTTATGACTGTTTGAATAATTGTTATCTTATCAACTTTCTTAAATCAAGTTTTGAGGAAAATGCTTTTATTTTCAGCAGGGTTCTATTCATTTTTCATTAGCTCCCATCCGAAAATGGCTAAATTGAGGCTTGTTTCTCAATACAGTGCAGGGCGAGTTTACAGCCCGTTTGTGAGCTTGGGTCACAAATATCAATAGAATTATCTTTATCAACAAGAGAATTATACAATTTTGGTAATTGAACAACAAAACTAAATTTAGTAGCATTAACACAAGAAAATTTAACATTGAATAAGGAAAAACATTGATAAGTTTTAACAGATAAACCAAAAACGGAAATAAGAACCATAAACTCCATTAAAACAATTATATAAAAAAAGAGAGAATCAAGATAATTTAGAAATTAAAGTAGGAAGAATGATATAATATGCTCTTTTGCATTTGTAAAAAAGTAGGCCTACTGTATTAGGTAGATGTAACCCTGTTAAATAAGTTTACATCCTTCCAAAATGTTAAATGCAAAGAACCAGTAATAACCATTAAACTCATCAAAAAAAATAAAAATCATGTAGTGGTTACTAAGATGTAGGAAAAAAAATGTTTTTTCTTCCCCCCTCTCCCCTGGTTTTGGTTTGGGAATGTGCATCGCACAGGCAACAGACAAATTCATGACAGTCATGCATAATTGTTTTTTCCATTTGCTTTGAAGACAATTAATGTGATATCTCGTCCCTGCCTTTCCCCCCGCCGCCCCCCCCCCCCTTTTTACTTTGAAAATTGTGGGGGATGTGTCGCCTGTCCCCTTCCAATACAACAACCATGTTTACAACATACATCTTTTTTTTTTATTTTAGGGTTTTCTATCTCTGTTGGGAAACTCAATGCTCAAGTAGCTGGAAGAGATGCAGAATTTGTAGTATCAGGAGCACCAAGATGGAATGGCACTGGTGGTGTACTCGTATTGAAGTATGACGTTAACTCTAACTATCTAAAGATTCATCAGGGATTATTGGGTGTCAGCTTAACCGAATCTTTTGGCTACGAAACAGTTGTCATTGATATAAATGGAGATGGGTAAGAGTGGAATTTATTACTATGCTACTTTGCCCAAGATTTACTTTGCCAATCTATAGAATCCATATGTGTTGCCAGGTATTGCAAAGCCCTTATATTTTTGCGGCCCTTTATTTTCGCAATTTTACAATTTGAAATATTTTATTTTCTACAATATGATATATAACATATTGTTCTGACTTGTTTTTCCTATTTGGCTTTTCTTCAAAGCTTTGATGATATAGTTGTTGGAGCGCCCATGCATTATGATCGGAAGGATTTAATTGGTGGACGAATATACATATTCCTGAACAGTGGATCGGTAGGAGTTTAAAAAAAAATTTAATGTTGATTTTCAAAACTTTTCCCTAGTATTTAGCTATTATTATTCATTTAAACAGAATATTTTCTACAATTTTAGTTTAATGCAGATTATTTTTTTAAGCATGAGTGAGAGATGAGGTGGAAATATTTTTCTGTTATTAAAATCTCTGTTTTATGAATTAGTATAGGTGTTTTATCACTGTTAAAAAAAAATTATGCATGAAGGAGCAAATTAATGCAAGAAAATAAATATTGGCTGAGCTTGTGATAAATTTTTCTAAACAACTGTATAGAAGCCACTATTTGCTATATACTGTAAATGAGGTCAATTCCTTTCGCTCTTATTTAATCAACCTGGTGTGAGCAATCTCAGCTAGACATGGATCCTACAGACTTAATCGACTTCTGTCAACCCACACGTTCACGCCCAGCTTGAGACCTGCACTAGGCTTGAATGCTGTCTTAATGTAGCCAGAGATTGGTGTAAACATTTTAAAGCAAAAAGTTGTAAGCATATCAAAATGGCTAAGTCATCATATAGACAGATGTCAGACCAGAACACTAAATGTACATAAGTGGATATTATTGGACGGGATACACCAACAATAACCGACGAAAGTCTGAAAAAGTTATAATTCCAGAGGGTCCTTCTGGTGGTGAGAGACAATCTCCTACTGTTTTCTGAAGAGTGCAGTAAAATCTTCAACAAGCACACAAGGCCAATGGCTTAAATGTCTCATCTGAAAGACTGTGCACTTTTCTATACTTGCATTTCAACTTGCTTCCTGGAACACAAGGAAAACATCAGATGGAATTGAACTTGGGTACCAAAGGATTTCCCTTCTTTAGCGTACACAGTGTCTACCACTAGTTTAGCCGGCTGAGCTATGTTGCTCAGTGCATGAAATGGGATTGGAAAAACAGAATAATGATTGACTTTACAACCAAATGTCATAATAATGACTTTTATTTGCATACCAGAAATGGTATATCAAACAACTTACAAAAAAAAGTAGTCCCGTATTTATTACTGAACGTAGGCGTACGAGCTGTTAGCCCATCATAATAAGCCTCAGCATTGTGTGGTAGGGTGGCCAGTTACTTTCCACGCCACCTTTTTTTCGTTCCCATTTATACTCCTAGGTGGATGGAGACAAACGTAGATAAAGTGCTTTGTCCAAGAACACAAGAAAAATGCACAGTGAAGGTTCAAACTTGTGATCTCGAGGAAACAAAACTGCTGCGCCAATCACTCTGCATAAAAACTATATATATACATACAACACTGATAAAGTGGTTGATCTAGTGCCCATGACTTCCTCTAATTCACTTGCCTAATAATCATGTAACAGATTTTTTCTGTAAGTTGTGGTAAAAGTGCTATTCAAACTATCAAATTTTTATTTGAAAAATATTTTTTATAGATATGATAAGTGTTTGCAGGGCTAAACATAATGTCTAATATATTATGCAAATATTGGCTGCTCTAGATTCGGGGAATGGTGAAATCTATTGCCCTGAGGTGATGTGCAGACTGTAGCCAAGATAGGCTATGGTCTCCACATCAACTCGGGGCAATAGATTTTACCATTCCCCAAATCTAGAGCAGTCAATATTTGTTGTATATACATCATACATAAATTCTGCGAAGCCTAAAAATGTACTTCCTAGATTAGCCAAGGCTGGCTAGAGACCTACTACTAGTACATGATCAAAGAGTGTGTCTAGTTTTTGTTGCTTGCTTCTTAACACCAATCAAATGCCTAGAATCTATGTATGATTGATATATTTTATTTCACATTGAAAATACAGCTTACACATTTAATTTGGTCTAAATAATGAATTTTTCCTGATTAGGATGAAACATACTTCGGGAAAGCAGCGTACGGCAAATACGATCAGATTATTAATGGTCCATTGGATTCTATGTTTGGATTGGCTTTGGCCAATCTTGGAGACATGAATGGTGACAAAGCACAAGGTATTTAATTAATTACTATTTAAATGTTTTATATTTTTTTCCTAATAAAATACAGGTAGTCAATGGTTTTCATTCTCCCAGATTTCTATTTAACTATATAAGCAAATTACTATAGTGCACAAGTGGAAATTATTATACAAAGGTTAATGCATAGAACAACTAGGCCTATGATTACAGTAATCATGAATGAAGTTAGTAGGCTCAAGTGGCACATTTTGGCTCACGCATTTGAAAGAACCCAGGATATATTTCAAGACGAGTAGGGGGGTGCCCCGGTGTACTGGTCCATTCAGCCCCTGTTGTGAGAGCTAGTCCACACCCTGAGCACCTCGAGACCACTTCAGTGTAAAGCGCTATATAAATCTAACTACATAAAAGATTTAAAAAAAATTTTTATAAAAAATAATACAATTTTTTTTTAATTGCCAATGAATTCTGTACTGTAGAATTAGTTGTAGGAGCTCCATTTGAAAATAAGGGCGAAGGAGCAGTGTACATATATATGGGTAGGGAAGAAGGAAAGATAGGAAAACCGATACAGAAAATCACCCCTCAGACCCTAAATACAGACTTGAAAGGAGTGCAGCTTCCAAACATGACATTTGGCTATTCACTCTCTGCTGGTATGGATATGGATGAGAATGAGTTTCCTGACCTTTTGATTGGTGCATTTGAATCTGATTCAGTCATTTTGGTGAGGTAAGTTTGATAGATTTTATTGAAGGTTTCAATTGTAATATCGTTGGCGATTCTCAGATCTACAAATAAACAAATAGGAGGGTTACACCTTACTCCCCCCCCCCCACTCCTGCAAGTGTGTGCTTCTACGTTTTGTTGTAAATTGAATTTTCAGTCCACCTGATTTAGCCACTTTTGGTTTCGCCATATCTAGGCTTTTTTAATTTTGGTCTTCCACTGCGTTGCTTATTCTAAGCCACCATATTACCCCCACATGTCAGTGTAGGCCTTTTTCCATTCTGGCCTGTACATTAGTGATGTCAGTGCTTCCCTGGTTGGTCCATTATTTCCGAACAATTTGGCCCCAACAAACTCAGCCCCACCATTGCTGGAGCTGGGGTTTAAAAACATTCATTATCCCACCTCTAGATGCTTGAGAATGGAACTCTCAGGCCAACTACCTCCTGGCTTCAAAATTTGTAATTAATTTTACCTCCAGATTTTAACCTGATAGCTAGGTTGGTGTCACCCCTCCTAGTATTATCCCTGCCAGTGTTTCCCCCCTCGGGCTTGTAGCAATATGGCATTATTAATTGACAGTGTGGTGACTAATGTTTGATTGTAGATCGAGACCTATTATAAAGCCAGAGTTTGAAATCATTACTAAACCTGAAAATCTAACAGCACAAAGCCTCGATTGTCCTGTACAAGGCATTGACAAACAATGGTGAGTTTTAATGATATTGTTCTGTTTGATTTTGTTACTTAGTTAAAGATACAATTGTTATGACATTGCTATTAAATCTACTACTACTGTACTTGGGAATGGGATTTAACAAAGTGCAAGCTCAGTAGTTAAATCACCAGGCTAGCTGTCTCAAGGTTGTAGGTTCGATTCTCACCCGAATCACTTGTATTTAGTACGATAACACATCAGGTAGGGCAAAACATCGTTCCTATTAAATCTCATGACCAAACACAATCAGAATAGCATTGCAGTACCCGCTGCTACTTGGGAATTGGATTTAATACTAGCCACAAAGGTCTATTGGTTAAGACACCAGGCTAACTATCTGGAGGCTGTGGGTTCAATTCTCACCTGCATCACTTGCATTTAGTATGATAACACATCAGGTAGGACAAACATCATTCCTATTAAATCTCCTCTGACACAAACACAATCAGAATAGCATTGCAGTACCCGCTGCTACTTGGAGATGGGACTTAATAGCCACAAAGTGCAAGCTCGGTGGTCTAGTAGTTAAGACACCAGACTAGCTATCTGGAGCACATACACCGGCCGTTGAAATTGCTACCGTTACTACTGCTGCTGCTAATGCTACTATTCTACTATTTTTCTTTTTGTTGTTACATTATAAAGTATGTATGCCCATATATAGTGATGATGTGCCTATATATGGTCATGATGTGATGTCATCATGACCATATTTAGGCATGTCACATGTTTTTGTCAAATAAAATTTAATAGTCTGGACAGGCCTTTAGGTACTGTATTTATTTTATTTTAATTATAGTCGGCCAGTTGTTGTTTTTAAGAGATTATCCCTTTCATTTGTAAATGCACTTTTATTTGCTAGTTTGCCAAATTTTAATAATAATATTGTCACATATAGTATACATTTTATATTTTCAGTATAACAATAAAAATTGATATTACTTACTACTGTGCGGCATTGTACGAAGATATTCTCAGTAAGTAACATTGAATTATATACTGTATGCATGTGTGTTATATATTGGTAATAAATTTTATTAAATCAGTACAAATGTTGTGAATAATTTGTTTTTTTTCAGCACTGAACTTGATTCTTGAAGCAGATGTTACACGATTGGAAAATGATTTGCCCCCACGAGTTGCGTTTAAAAAAACTAAAGAAGATGGCCAACCATCATACATGCTAACGACTAATGTTGAAATTCACCAACAAGAGTCATATGTTTCAACTGGTGAATATATTTTAGTATTTGAGGTAAAGTTTATTATTTTTGTTTTTTTATTTGTGGTCTTTGTATGCATGATTCTGTATTTTAATTTCATTTCTGAACATTTTGATTTTTTATATCTGCCATAATAAACAGGGAAAATATTGGGGCTACTGGAAGCTTGTTCAATATGTAGTGAAAATGGTTAACATGAAATTTTTTGAGAAATAGATTTGCAATGATTGATTTTAAATGACATTACAGTATTTTTTTAAAAGTTCTTTAGTGCTTTTTATTTTAAGATTTGTTAAGTTCAGTACATTTTTATATCTGCCATAATAAACAGGGAAAATATTGGGGCTACTGGAAGCTTGTTCAATATGTAGTGAAAATGGTTAACATGAAATTTTTTGAGAAATAGATTTCCAATGATTAAATTTAAATGACATTACAGTATTCTTTAAAAAGTTCTTTAGTGTTTTTTATTTTAAGATTTGTTAAGTTCAGGACAAATTTTATATATGTTTTTCAAGTGACTCATTTAGATAATGTTATGAAAAGTACCACACAGCAAGTTTGGTTTTTCATACTGCGCAGTAGCAGTTAAGTGGTGATAGAGAGCCATGTTACCATATAATCTTGCGTACAGCATAAGACGTGGCTTAAATAGCAAATGACGATCGTAAAACAGCCTGGTGGTCGTTTTACACGTGCAACACATACAAATTTTTAAATTTTAAATCATGTTTGTCTAATGTGTGGATGATCTGTAACACGTAAATGTACTACTGAAATGAATATATTAATGTTCTTCTCCAGTAGAAATTCATTTTTGCTATCCTGGTTAGGATCAATAAGGCTTTATGATTACACAGTAACACATTTTGACGGTTAATTATGTGTTGCAGTTCCCCATTTACAGTGAAATTAAGGGGCATTTTTTTGAGTATATACAGTATGTATCCATTTTACACCAACAAAAATAAACACCTCCCTCAAATATCACCCTCAAAAAACCTTCTCAACAATAAATGCTCTGGGGATGTTTATTTGAATATACGGTAACTTGTGCTATTGCAATCTTTAAAATGTTATTTTCTTAATAGATATTTTTTCTGTTTTCTTTCCACAGAAACCACCAACAGACATCTATTCTTCTGTTGTTATCCGTGTGTCAGTAAGCCTGCCGGAGGTCAATGCTACAATGCCGGAACCAGGGGAAGATGTGCCTTCTGTAAATCCCTTTCCAATCCTGGATCCTAATGCTGCAGCCACAAAATTAGCCGTGGTAATTAATGTCAGATTCAGTTTATTCAGTCTAATAAAATGGAAATTACATGAGTACATTTTTCATTTAATATTTAAAATACTTTACATAAAAATACAATAAAATAAAATATGCACTACAAGATACATAATGCAATACAAGATAATACACCCAAACACAATCAATACGCCAACAGGGTACATTTCATTTAAATATTTAGAATACTAGAAAAAGACAATACAGTACAATATAAAAATACAAGATCCAAAAAAAAAAAACAACAAAAAACACCAAAACAATATAACAACACCTAAAACTTCCAATTAGGTTAAAATTAGATAGTAAAAGTAAATGAAATTATTAAACTGTACCGTGATTACTTTACTAGAACTTTGCTAGATTTATATCATTTTGATTATTTTATATTTATGATGATTTATATTGATAATTATGATGATCTTGGTTATACAAGATATAACTACTGTAGAAGATATTTTTTATTGTCTTTCAAAAAAAGATATTATCTGTTTCACAATATGAAAATGCCTAACTGTTGGTAACCCAGGCAGCATAAGCAGAATATTGATTAAATATAATGATATTTGTAAAATCTGTTTCTGATAGATTAATTTTACCAAAAGATGTGATCAAGATGATGGTAAATGCGAGACTGATTTGCGAGTTAATGCATCTTTGGAATTACCTAAGTAAGTTGTGAGATTTATCCACAATCACAATATACAGTACCATATATTGATTTATCCATAAAAATAACCTTACCAATCATGGTGGGACTGAGGTGGTCTGCCCCCTGTATCTGTCAAAATCCCCCCATAAGTCCTATCTATTTCAAATTCCTAGATCCGCCACTGAATGTATATAGTCAAGGAGGCTCATAATTGTAAGTTTAAGTTATTTTCATCATTTATTGTAACTTGTCCAAATTTAACCCTGTTTACGTTGTTTAGAGGTTCCGATGGAATACCAGTTTTTACGCACGGCATTCATTCGTCAATCAAACTGAAGCTAAATGTCGAAAACCTTGGGGAGGATGCGTACGATGCTAAAGTTATGATAGAAGTATCCGATGTGCTGATGTTCGATGGGGTATGTCGCTTATATTTCACTTTTTTTTTCAATCTCTTAGGACCAACTGAGACAGCATTGTACGACGCATCCTAGGGACAGTCTTGAGGTCATCTTGAGATTATTAATCAAGTTTGATATTACAACGTGATTGTCCCTGATGCAGACCTGTTGTCTTACTGTTTTACTTGATTCAGTTTTTAATGCTTCTGATTTCTTTAATTAAGCAATTCGTTGATTTTTTCATTTGTTAACCATGTATAGTAGTTTTTTTGTTTTTTTTTACATGTTCCTTAAATATGATGTATTTAGTAATTCTCTTATTGAATTTATACTTTTGGTTTCTAATTACTTTATGAATTGAATACAATCACTTTTCTCTTTACTGAAATGACTACATTTTTTCTTTACTATATCTTTATTTTTATTGGTATTTATCATGTATACCGCGTGTTTTACCTTATATACTGTATATACTATATTTTGTTTTAAACTAATTCTTTTCTTCTGACAGAGTACTGTGCAATTTTGTACTTTCCTTATTTTCGAAGATTTTAATATTTATAATTTGCCCTTTAATTGTAACCTGTGGTGGTTTTGTTTTTTTCTGATCTTGTGTGTGTGTTGCATGTTTGTATTTTTTCACAAGACTTTAGATGGCAATTTCTTTTTGCTGCTGGTTATAGTATAAGTTAATAAATGTTAAAATCGGTAGTTTATCATTAATTTTAAAATAATGTATATTTTTTTGTAGGACTCATCATCCCTTTGCGAACAAGATCCAGAAAACCCCTCCCGAGCAGTATGTAAACTTGGAAATCCATTTGAGGAGAGAGATCAGGTGGGACCACATAATTTACTTGATTTACCATGTTTTATTTTTCGAGCGATGATATTACTGTACATTCTCACGTGGCCATTAATATTTCTGGAAGTACAGTAATTGCTCTTGAAGCTTCTGTTTTCTATACAGCACCCTCAAAACTGGAATATAATTATATATTGGATAGAATCATTTTATTAAAGCCAGTAATAACTCTACCAAATATATTTATTAATACTTGGAAATTATTTAACATTTTTGTTTCGTTGTTTTGTTTTGATATTGATAATTGAATTAAATAAAATTCAAAATTCATTCAATTTTTTTTTTAACTAACATTTCTTGTATTTCATATTTTAAATTACCAAAGGGAGAGAATAAAGATGCACCAGAAAATATTATATGAATATGATTTTTATCATTATCCCCTTCTATTTTATGCAGAAAATGACTACAATAACTTTAACGAAAGGAGAGATTAATGCTAATCAAGGATTTCTTGATTTCAATATCACGGCTACTACGTAAGTTTATGTAATTTTAACAATCATTTTATAATATTAATTTATAAAAAAAATGGAATTAAGGGAAACAGTTTGGTGCAGCTAAAATAATTTGGTTTTCTTTAGGGTGTGTTCACACATATGGTGTAAGGCTAGCGCATGGCGTAAGCTAATCAATGAATTGAAATTCCAAAGTGTTTACACGAACGATGTTCCTGTATTAACGCTGGCATTAAAAACGTCAGCAACCTCTTTTGGTACATGCTAAAGACTATTATGAACCAGGAGCGTTACTGTTTGTACACGCTGTTGATGATGCTGTAATAAGTAATGTCACTGCCTAGTTCACACGCAATAAGCTGTATGTTACGCCCGCCTTACACCGTGTATGAACTTGCATCTTTGGCCGTGTTTCCGCAGCACTTGTCATCCCATAAATTAATGGAGAATGGCCATTTTGTTATTTTTTGCTGCGAAAACAGGTCCCAAATTATCCGATTAATTTTCGAATGAGAATCAGATAATTTGTCAGAAAAAGCTCTGAATAACGGTCATGAAAAAATTATTCTAGGTAGTTAGTTTCAAAGGAAACTAGTAGTTAGTTGGCCTAGGCCTAGGGCCCAGCTCTAGGCTAGTAATTTAAACCCTTGATAATAATAAAGTGAGTAAATTTTCCAAGCTTATTAAATATAAAAAAGCCTACAGTGGCTGCGTTCGTCGACGATGCCTGTCTGTACCCAGCGGCCTACAGTAGGTCTATCCCTACCATGATCGTTTACTGTACTGTAAAGCACATTAAACAAAGCAAGCATTCTCTTCATCTTCTTTTCAATCCCTATATATATTTAGAAGTCAAACACCATTGTGATAGAACATTTCCTAGGGTGAATAGTACCGAACGGTTTCGTTCTTAGCCTAGGCCCAGGCCTATCCATCTCGCGCAAAATAGGAGTCGCCTACTAGGTCAACAGAATGGATGTTTTGATGTTAAACACATTGTATTGCTGTAATTGTGCATGATGGGATAACAAATTTTAAGGGAATTTTAAGATAATTTATCGGAGAATTTATCGAAAAAATTACAAGTGCTGCCTTTGATGCCCTGATTGAACCCTGTCAGACGTTAACTCTAGTCCCTGGCAGCAAAACTTGTTAACAGCAAGTTTCACTGTGAACCTTAGGCATTTAAACAGGATTTAGACCACAGTACCAGTCTTTCATCTGGTTATCCACATTACAAGCTCATCGTGCTTCTTGAGAAATGTTAGCAAGATGCATAGGAATATTATCGAGTAGAGTTTAATTATACTTCATTTTACTAAAATGGATGAAGTATTTCTAAAAAATTTCTATATACATGTTTCTTTTCAAACATTTTCCATGTGTTTCCCCCCAGCACAACAAATGAAACAAAACCTGCTGATAACAGCTTGTTTTTAACAGCAAGAGTGGAAAGCTTAACAGATCTTATATTGGATGCGTAAGTAGCTGTTTTTGGGGTTACCAGGGAAACCGTTATAATGGGGATGTTTTTGACAATGATAGTTGGCGGTGGAGGTGACATTGGTGATGATGGTTACCTTGATGGTGGTGAAAGTTACAATGATAATGATAAGTGATACAGATGATATGGGGATGTATCAGTAGAAAGGTGAGGTTTGTAGATGAGGGAGGATGATGATAAAGTGTATGGAAAGTGGTATCTAGGAGGATGAAAACAATTCTTATGTTGGTAATGCAGAAATGATGTGTAGGATGTTGTGTGGAGGATGGGGAAGACGAAAGTAGTAATTATGACTATGTTGAGGATGGTGGTGGTAGAAGTACAGTATTAAGAATACCATGATGAAATATGTATAACTACTTTTGTTATTCAGGATACCTGACAAGCCACAGTATGAGGTTGGAGGTCAGGTCAGAGGTGAATGTGCAATGGAAAATTTGGAAATGATAGGAAGCCTTGTACAACAGAATTGGACGGTAGGTCACTCACAACATTTCAAGAGGTCAAGTAATAACATTTTGTCAAGAGGTCATGTTCTTGCTTCTTGCACTGTAGATTCCAGCCCCTATCTTACCGCTCGACCACTCAACATGACTCAACCCCTTTTTTGGTAGAGCAACCAAAAGGTAGTGTTGTATTTGATGTAATACTCTGCATGTCTTTGGGGCAAAGCCCATTTATCTTGTTCTTTCGATTCAGTGGAAGATCCAGAATTTTTCAAACAGGGAGGGGGGAGAGGCGGGGCGGTGGCACAACAGTTTCAGAATAGATAAATGAGTAGCATTTACATGCATTGAAATTTTTATAATTAAGTGGCAAAACGGATCCACGCCTGTTGTCACCACCCAGATAGGTGAATGGTAAGTTTGGATTCTGGTGTGCTGGTTACTTGCTGCAATATATGGAATGCGGCCCTGCGGAGTCTAGTACTGTATGTGTTTCATAGATCCTTGATATATTGACTAGAGTAATAGTAACATGGAGTGCATAGAGAAAGCTTATGTTAAAAAATGTCAAATAATTTAGGTTCTGTTTATAGAGAGTAGAAGCAGTTGGCACATTGGTTGTGGCTTGGACTCCCAACCTTGAGGTCACGGGTTCAAAACTCTCGTTGTGCAAGTCGCTTGTGTCCTTGGGCAAGGCACTTTATCTACGTTTGTCTCTCTCTACCCAGGAGTATAAATGGATACTCAGTGGTTCATTACTGGGGAAGAAAAACAGGCGGCGTGGAAAGGAACTGGCCACCCTACCACACAATGCCGAGGCTTTGTATGATGGGCTAACAGCTCATTCCCCTACATTCAACAATGAATATGGGACTACCTTTACCTTTATAGGGAACAATAAACAGCCTTATTTTTGTTTTTGTTGCTATCATTTTAACTGTTTTTATATTATTACTATTTTTTCTTTTGGCCTACAGTATTTTTTCTTTGGCCATTAATGCTAATAATTTTGATTTAGATTTAATTTTTTATCATGTAGATGGGTGACAGATATTGTGTAACCTGGATACTTTGTGACTTGTAATTTGTTTTTTGTCTCTGCTGCAGGTTTTCCAAAGCATTTCAGGTCTCAAAGTGTCCGAGTCGTGAGGTATCCTGGTAGAGTCGCCAGGGAGTGTGGGTTTTTGGAGGGTCCTGGTTACAAAATGTCGACATTTCCATATACTAAGAATAATTGTTGTATATTATGGTTTTTGGATTTCTTTATAGTTGTTAAGTGAATGTTAGCCTTACAGTACTGGTTTTGCTTTCAAATTTGTTTAATTTAACATTTTGGTTCTTTCCAACACAGACTTGTAGAAGAACAACTTAAGTTTTCTGATGTTAAAAAAAAGCTAATTATTATTAATATTATAAAATTGTTCTTCCTCTCATTTATTCCAGATACATAATGACGGACCCGGAATAGTCCCTCAAATGTTAGTCACTATCAGCTTTCCTTATGAGACCTTATCGGGCAAGTGGTTGCTGTACTTAACAGAAAAGCCCATTCTAAGCGGGGGATCTTCAAGTTACTGTGTTTTGCCTGACAATTCTGTTGATGTTCTAAATCTGACAGTAAGTACAAACCTCAACCAGCAACCAAGGTTTTAATTTATTCAGTCATATACAAAAATACATGAAATGCATCTTCCCGGGTAATTAACATAGAGTATAAGCACATACTTAAAAAAGAAGAACAGAAAAACCATACCCTTATTTCATAGATGAGCAAAGTGGCCATTAAATTTGGCCCTCCAACCCATTTCTATGCCCACTTCTGCATTTTGTCACACCATACAATGCTTCTACTTACGCCATACTTGGCCATACTGTGATAATAATAATACTAATACACATACCATTTGATGAGTTTTAGCAAAAGCATATACTTAATTTAATTACTGTGTAAAACACCAGACCGCTTAAGTTTGTTTTGGTTTTGGAGTATCAGTGTACGTCCCACTAGCTTTTGTGACGAGTTCAATCTATTTCTTGCTGATGTAAAATGCTTTAATTCTTGCTTTTTATACTTAGTATCCAAGAGGCAAAGATGAAAATGGACAGGTAAAAACATGCTTCCCAAGAAGTCGTCGCAACCGACGAGAGGTTGAGGCTTTCCCAACACCACAAGCACAGTCTAAAGAAAAGATAAAACTGGTAAGGATGCAGGGTTGCTAAAAGCCTAGGCATGACCTTAATGTTTGACAAATGAATTATGAACATAGACAGTGGCATATGTTAACATGGGGAAGCACTTTTATTCATCAGAACATCCACATTAAATGTGGTCACAATTTGTGGCCCGAAGGCCTATTTTTATGCGAGCCTTACAATTTTAAATAAAATTGTAAAGAAAAGTATTATATGCAATATATAAACCATTAAAAATTGAAAAAACAGCCATATAAATATAGAAAACAATGAAACACAATGCAAAATTCTTTGCTTATATATATTTATATATATATATTTATACATAAAAATGTCTATATATATATATACGGTATTTATATATAAGCAAAGAAGCAAGACCTCCCAAACAGCAGCAACTCAAACAGCAGTGACAAAAGGTTTGCTTATATATATGTTTATATGCACATAAAAATGCCCATACACATACCTATTAGCAAAGAAGCAAACGCCTCCCAAAAAAACAGTGTCAATCGGTGAATGCACAATTCTTTGCCTGTACACTAATTTGATAGTGCCAGCTAATTTTTGTGTCTTGTGTGCAGAAAGCTCAAAGCTGCTGCGCAAAACATTGCGATGAATATTTTGCACACAGCGAACCTAAAAAATCTCCATGACAGGCCAAAAGATACATTAAGTCTATTTTGTGAATGCTGACCTGGATAAACTGACTAATTGCTTGCATAATATTGAATGCCGATATGCTTGATATGTCACGATAGTCCAAAAGATGCATGAAATTCGGGATCAACATGCATTTTGTAAAATTAAAGAGAGATACTGTAGGAACACTGATACAGGATGTGGAACAAGCAAACCTGAATACATGGGAAATTGTGATGCAGTCACAAACTGAAAGGTTTCAGTTCATTCATATTTGTCTTAAAAACATAGTAATTTATAAGAAAAGAATTAGCAAAGAAACAAGCACAAACGAATATTTTCCGATTTATATTTAAAAAATTCAAACTATACTGTTTAACTTATTTCAAAGTACGTTGTTGCACAAGTTATTAATTTTGTAATGATAGACTTAGTGTTAATAAATTTTATTTTTTTTTTTAAACTTTTTCAGGATTGCAAATCTAATACTGCTAATTGCTTTTTAATTAAATGTTACTTCAATCAAGTCCAAAATGGTGATACATGTAGGATTGTCATCAATTCACGGCTATGGAATAGTACCTTTCTGGAGGTAAGGCTTAAGGGAAAACATTTTCTTACAGGATGGAACCATTATGTAGTCTATATGAAACTGAGAAAGAATTAGTATTGATTGAATGCTTAGGTTTGATTTGTGGATGTTCACTTACATGTACATTTTATTTTTTGCTTATCAGTTTTCAGATCTGAGACCAATCCATTGGTTTCCAAAGCATTTTTTCCTTTGTGTGTGTATATGTGGCAGAGCTAAGCCAAAGGAGGGTTTTCAAAATTGAGTTTTATACATATTATGAAACTAGACAGTATTATCTTCAAAATGTAAAAAAGGCTTTGAAAATCAGATTTTATGTCTATGCTAGGAAAAGCTCTGGTAAATACCATTTTTAGAGCATTTATCGATTATAAATCAGAGAAAGGTAATTGTAGGATGAAAGTTAAATGTTTAATATGTATGATTTAGAGATTTAAAAAATCGAAAAAAATTACCGATTTCACGTTTGTGTATTTATTGGAAATCTGCCTGTGCGACCTATCCCTCCTTTGGTTTGGCTCTGCCACATATACTGTATTGTTCTTTTGTCTGTCATATTTTTGACTTCTTGTGGAGGGCGCTTCAAAAGTTTTCATTATTATTATTATTATTATGATATATATGTGTGTGTGTGTGTGTGTGCGTGCGTGCGCGCGCCCGCGCGCGGCGATGATGATGATATATATTATATATATAATAGAATAACACTGCAGTTGTTAAAATAAACACCACACACTTTGACATAGTTTGAGACAAGATTCCAATTAATGACAGCAAAATGATAGCTTTATCGATATTGAAAGTGTTTTGACACAATAAATCATACATTACTACTAGGAAAAATGTAAAAGTATGGGTGCAAAGGAAACGAGTTTGTGGTTCCAAAATTACTTGGCTGGAAGAAAGCAAATAGTTATATGTTACAATAATTGCTTTATTAGATTTTTTATGGGGAAGGGCCCTTATAGATCGGGGCCCTGGAGCTTGGGGGCCCAGGTTTAATGGACCTGCTGAACCTACGCCAAAGGTTCCACAACATTCTTTTACACAAACATGGATAAATTACCTTAAAATACTCATTTATCCCTCTTGTGCTTTGTCCAAGTACACAATAAGACTTAGAATCCACAATTGCTCATTACATCATGGGGCTACAATTCAGAGTTAAATATTTATGCTTCCATCCTTTTTCTGGTTTAAGTGAATTTCAATAGCCTAGTAATTGGCCTAATAATAATAACAACAACAAGAGCACTCAGTAAAGAGCATATCTCGACCCACTGCTAATCTCTTTCTATTAAAAATTCCTCAACAATATGTACTTTCCAACCACCAACCACAATATCTTTTAAAAAAATTACACCAACACAAAAGTTTTATTTACATGAGTTGTTTAGTTTTGAGGTAACTGATCCGCGACGTTTTGCTTTGAATGATCCGTAATCGACACAAGAGATCTGTACAGCTGTTTTTGAGATATTTTGAACACCAAAAACACCCAAGACCTTAAAAATTTAAATGACCCTCCGAATTTGGATCGTGACCAACACTTGATAATTCCTTCCTTGTAACTTAGTTAAATTTTCACGAAAATTTACATTCATATCAGTTGATAAGTTTTTGAAATATAATATATAATATATATATATATATATATATAATATTTTCATTTAAATGGTCCTCATATCCATACCTTACTCCAGACTGTCACCAAAAGTTAATCATTTCTTTATTGTATTATACCTAACACTCCCTGTAATTTTCAGTTATGTCTGTGCAGCCGTTTTTGAGATATGTCGTACACAAAAAAACCACACTAAAACACTAATACACACACACACGCACAAACTTATATGACTGAAAACATATATTTTGGTGGAGATGATGGTAATAATAATAATAATGATAATAATAATAATGATAATGATAATATTATTATTATAATTATTATTATTATTATAGCAGTAGTATTAGACATCAACGATAATAATAATAATAATAATAATAATAATAATATAATAATAATAATAATAATAATCATAAAAATAATAATAATAAGAATAATAATAGCACTCAGTAGAGAGCATATTTCCGCCCATCATCAATCTCTTTCTATAAAACAAATCCTTAAAAAAAAAAATTAGACTAACACGAAAGTTTCATTTAGATGAGTTGTCCCTACTCCGGATTGTGACAAAAATTTAATCATTTATTTACTGTACCTTGACCAACTCTTATACAATGTTTAAATTATACCTATTGATTTTTTAAAGAGATGTTTAAGTCTGGGACTTCAACAATTTAAATGACCCCTTAAATTTACACCCTTAACTATATCATCCCCAACACATAATGATTTCTTCCTTGTAACTTTCATTCAGGTTGATTGACCTGTTTTGGAAATATCTGGTGTAGATTGTTTGCCCTTAAATCACTTTAATTGGTCCTCACATGCACCCCACCCTAGATTGATACTAAATATTAGGAGGCCCATCCTTGATATGGTCTATTCTTCGGCAAAGCATGGAAAAGTTCCTAGCATGGGAAGTGACCAAAGTGCCGGCCGGAAAAACCCAGTGCACAAAGATAGGGAAAATGACAACAGAAACAATTGCTTTTCCAGTAACTGCTGGGAAAAGCCAATAATAATACTGATAAAAATTATAATAATAGAAAATATAGATAACGTGACTGAAATGCACTGATATTTGTATCAGGTTTGTTTATTTGGTGTTTATGGTCGATTTAACCATAACAAATATTTTTATTAAAACACATTTGAAAAAAAACAACTTTAATTTATGTTTCCTGATGGTCATCGCAAGATTGTACTAATTTATGTCACCGACAGATTGAATTATGTACATAATTTGGCCCATGTTGAGAATGGAGGCTCTATATTGAAGGATGGCAAATGTTAAGCAAATTTAAATGATGTTTCTCCTTGTAAAATATGGAAACTGAAAACAAGCAATTCATTTATTGAAAATAATGCATTATTGTATTTGGATAAATATATCAGTTAAAAAAAAATATCCTTGTTTTTTTAGGATTATATAGATCAACAAGATATAGATGTAATAGTGCGGGGAGGAGTGGAAATAAGCAATGGTTCTTATATAAAACAAATAGACACAAAAAATGATTATTATCCGGTAAGTATTGGAATGTGTTTATAAGACTGAAAAAAGTTTTTGAAAATGAAAGATCATTTATAACTCGGAGGTGGTCCAGTGGTTGCATCTAAAATTACCCGATGATCTTTCAAGGTCCCTGACAAATGGGCCAAATTTTCCGACGGAGCCAATTCTCAGTCTTAGTAAATTTTAAGAATAGGCAACTCGGATGGCCGGAAATGTTACACTTAGACTGTAAAATACTTTCTTAAAGCAGTTTTCCATCACAAAGTAATTGGCTTCTCCCCCAATTAGTGCTGTGCCCCTGGCCCCCTCTGTTGGCACCGCTACTGAGCTGGTCTTGTATAGATATATATGTAGACAATTAATCAGGATGAAAGAATGCATTATATGAAGCAGAAATCTAAATCATAACAATGAAATTGCAGAAATATATAAATACAATAAATAAACAAATCTTTAAAAAATATATAAATAAAATAAGAGAGAAATGTAAAATGGATTGGTTTTTTTTGGTTTTTTTTTTGCAGTTGACTATTAACGTAGTTAGAGATTTCTCATCTGTTATCACCCCACCCCCTATAAAATGGTGGATCATACTTCTAGCTGTGATTGGTGGCCTGCTGGTTCTTATTTTAATTGTTCTCTGCTTGTGGAAGGTAAGGCAATTGTTTATTAATGTTATCAATGTTGTTGAAGTGATAATTTGAAAGCTTTCCCAACAAGTTTAGACATTTTTCTAGACACATATACAGTCCTAGTACATATCACTTGTACTATACCTCGCATGGACTTGTAAGAGATAATCAAGACAAATGTTGGTATTGTGTGAAATATGGAATGTGCATGTTGCAGGGGCGGATCCAGAGATGTCTGAAATTGAGGGTTGAAAGGTGGGACCAATCGAGATAACACTACCCTAGGGGTCCAGGGCTTTCCCCGAGAAATTGTTGTTTTGTAGATGCCCGAAAAAAAACAATTATTTCTTTTTCCTTCCTTTTTTTCTCTCTTTTTTTCTACATTCCAAAAGGGGTGGAGCAGGTGCAGGGGCTGGCCCGGCCGCACCCCAATATCCGCCCCTGTGATATATAACGCATTGCATATTTCGGAATTGAATAGAGTCTCCTGGTTTGCTGTCACACTGATCCAAACCTAAGTTTACTTAAAATGAAAAAAATGTAAGATCTTGATAATCAATTAGGAACTACAGAAAAGAGAGGTTCATCCAAGACTATTTTGATTGACTTTTACAGTAACTTTCTTATGAATGGTCGATTGATTCATGTTGTTTACAGTTTGGAATTGAGGCTTCACCTGAAGTCGCTTGCTGCCAGAAGATTGATGTAATAAGACCTCCATAAGTGGTGAAGGTCACATTTCCAGGCATCTTTCCCCCTGAACCTATGCAAAGCGTTCTTTCAAAAAAATTGTTGTGCCTATTTATTTGTCTGTGTTAAGCTCTGTCCAGACCTTAAAATTATGTTTGACAAAAATGTTTATGTACAAGAGTACAGTTTATTCAGGGAGAAACTTTTCTGCATGCTTCAGTTAATCAGTACTGTATTTCTGTATATTTGTGACTCTTTCGTTTTCACTCTCACTCCACTCCTCTCTTTCTCCTCTCTTACTACCTTTGTCTCCCTTATTTAACTAAGCCTGGTTTCCATGAAATTGCTACACTCTCACTACAATGTTTTCAACATGTAGCAGTCTCTGACTAATCAAGAAAGCTCGCCAATTTTGACTGACCAATCAGGGATGCCAAAAATTGTTAGCAATAATGTGTAACAATTTTATGCCTCACTCTTTTTCCTTTCTCTTCTTTTTTTTTTTCCTTCCTAATTTTGCCTTGCCGTCTACTTTCTGAATATATTCTTTGTATATCCCTCTTATCTCTGATTTCAAGGTTACGTTCTCGATCACTTATTTCATTTTGTTGGGTTTATCCACTGACAAGGGTTAACGCAGTAAAGTTTAGTTTTCGGTGAGAAAGACCAAAAAAAAAAAAAACCCGACAAGTTACCCTTGTGTGTGGGGGGAAAAAAGAAAACAACTTCCAAGGGCAACACAGTAAAGTAAAAAAAAAATCAATAGAAATCATAATAATTTGTTTCTATAAAAAAAATATTATGTATATAGATACATTAAAGTAAATCTTCATAAACAAAACACATCAAACAATCAAATATTGCAAGAAACCGACCAATCACTGTAGGATTTAAACATGGATTTTAAGCTTTTGCTTATGTTTGCAGGTTGGATTTTTTGAAAGACACGGCAATTCACCAGTAGGTTTGCGTGTTGTTAAATGTTCCACATATGTTTTTTGCACAAAACTACCATTTTTATTGGATGATGTAATTGTTTTGCATATCTTTACTCAACTATATATTAAAAAGGTCTGGGAGAAAATGGTTGTGCATGTAACCATGAGAATTGTCTTCATAAATATGCTTCCAGTACAAAAGGTTATCTGTCGATTGCTTACCAAATTATTTAATTAAATGCCTTCGGGTGATATGCCACTAAATTGCAGGTTATGTAACAATACATACACATTAACAATAAATTATAGATAACTTGATGGCAGAAATTATCTATTTATTGTTACTAATACACATTATTAACAATGAATAGATAAAAATCTGTCCATGTGTTTGTGTGTATTTATTTATTGTTACAAATACACATTATTATCAATAAATAGATAAAACTGTGTCATCATTTATTTGTGTTTATTTTGGATGGTCGCCAAAACAAACCCAATGTTGCTGCAAAAGTTCCTCTACAGCAATCAAGTTGATTGATTTATTGCTGATAATGTTAAGATATGTAAATCAACTAGTGCATTTTATGTCAGGTGTTAGTATGGTGATGCAAGTAAACTTGTCTTAAAAGACCAAATTAGTTCACGCAACAAGGCTATGCAAACATGTTCAAGATTTCCATCAGGTTATTTCACTCCATTTCCGATGTTTATTAAATAAATATTTACCAAGGCTTTTTGATAAGTCACTCTAGGATAAAATGTACAAGGAAATAAATTAGTGTTTTAAAACTTTCAAAATTTATTTGAGCAGAGACAATATTATTGTGCGAAAAAAACTGCCACCTACAGTAGCAGTTTGTTTTACTGTTGTGTTATACCCACTATAACCACAATGTGTTGGTGACTAATTTGGTCTATTGTACACTTTCAGTGGTGTCAGCCTTAAATAATGTTATGTATAGTATATATCTATTGTTTGTTTTATTTGGATTGTCACCATAACAACAAGATATTGAAGGCAAAAATACCTCTGTGACAATACAATGCACATTCATTTATTATCTTGTTTTTCTTTCTGTATTTTGTACGTGAACTCACCAAATTTTTGTGTGCTGCTAAAATAAAAGTGTATGTTCAGTTGAATAATCAGATCATCTTACTATAATGCAACAATACACAGTCCAATTATTATGAGGTCATGTTACTATTATCAGTGGATTAGTCACTGAACTAAAATGTTTTTTTTAATATATAAAATTATGATATTGCGTTACCCATACAATTAAAGATATATTTTTTATCTAAACTAACATTTTATTCCTGAATAATATTAAATATTCAATTAACATTTTTAATTTGTGCATGTCAATGGCCTAACTTATGATACCACATAAAATTACAATATTTAATAATTTCATTATAAAATATTAACAATAATTAAATGCTTGCAATACACCACATAGATGGATAGTTCTGTAAGGAACTGTTGTTTTGTTGAGAGTGTTTCGCATCAATGTTTCGATGAGTTGCTTCAATTGTCATTAGCAGTGGTGGCACCAGCGTCTGAAATCTGGTGGGGGTGGGGAGGGCAAGTGAGGTGAGGGCAAGTGAGGTGAAAAGTAAAATTTAGGGGAGAAATATTCTGGGGTGGCCCGAGGCTCCTGAAAAATATGACAAATTAGGGTTTTAGAGGCATATTTAATTAATTTTGGCAAGACTTCCCAATGGTTTTTATTTGTTTTTGGAGGTGGGGGGGGGGGAAAGCCAAACTCAAACTTTAACAAAACTGTACTATTTTGAAAAGCGGTACTGCGCTACTGAAAATTCTATACAGTCGTAAGAAAGAATAAATAAAATATATAAAGTGGCCGAGATTGGCACAAGACCAGAACTACCTTCAGCTTTGAATATAGGAAGATGGAAATGTATTAATAGAGCATACAATGTACACAGAATGTCTAGGAAATTTATATTAAGCAAATTAGTATTATTAATAATACTAATTGCTTAGAATTTAAATAAAAAATTTAAATCAAAAACTTTTTAAACATTAATAAGTTATAAAAAAAATTAGTGTATAAATATAAAAAGAATGAAGGAAGAATAGGAAAGATACTCATAGCGACTCAAATTGGTATGGACAAGTATTTAACAATGATATTCGCTCATTATTATATTTTATGTGTTTGTAATGAATTTTAGGCACTAATCATAGGTCAAAGTGCCTAGCCTATCACATTTCATACATTCGATATTTATCTATTCTTCTGATCAAGTGTATGTTTTTTTTTTTTTTGTATTTAAAAAAAAGGAAATTGTAGTTGATAAAAGATTCAATTTTTTGTCTAAAATAACAATGAGTGTATTTTTCAATTATGTTGTGGTTTTTATTTTCAGTGTGGATTTTTTGAAAGGAAAACCATGAACTATCAGTATGCCACGGTTGAACAAAAGTCTTCTGGTCGTAAAGGAAAGAAGGATAAAACATATATGGCCGATGATGTTCATTATACTGGTGTGGGTGGGTATGAGTAATGACCAAGCAAATAAGGAAAATCCACTTTCTATTGGTACTTGACAATGCAATGCAATCTGTCAATTTTCTGGGAATTGTCAGTATTAGTACCAATTGATTACATTCTCTACGGAATTGCTTCGGGTGACAGTTGTGGGCACAGTGTGTGCTGACTTTCTGTTTACATGCCACGGCAGTGCCTTAGACTTTCAGCTAGATGAATTGTGATCCTGGCTCTGGCTGTCTCATAGAAACCCTGAAAAAGTGTAAACTTAATCAGTGTGTAAAATCAATTAGATTTATACGAGTTCAAAAATCGTCCCCATTATCTTGTCATTAGCTGAAATGTAAAGTGTATGAGAAATTTGAAGTTAGCCAAAGATAAGATTTGTTTTATAAATTAAGATTGTATTTTGTTCTCATTTTTAGAAAATCATTGCAAATTGATTGCCACAGTCATTGTCATTATCATCATTATTATCATCTGCATCATCATCATCATCATCATCATCATCATCAGCAGCATCAGCAGCAGCAGTGGTGGATTCAGGAATTTGAAATAGAGGGTGCCCAGGGAAGGACTTTCACAAATAGGGGTAAATACCACCTCAGCCCCACCATGGTTGGGGAGATAAAACAAATTATGATTATGCGACCTCTAGGTGGGTCGGAAATGGCACTCTCAGACTTAAATTTGAATATAATTTTCATTTTTTTCCATTTTCTTTATAATATTCATAAATTTAAGGAGACTGGTCTGGCTGAAGCCCCTTGAATCCATCACTGATCATCATCTCCAACATCCTTATCTCAATTTCCATCAACAGTGCCACAATCATATCCATCATTATCATTTCTTTATTAACATCACCATGATCATATCTATTAATGTTTCACACCCCATCATCTGCATCATTATTTTCACCATAATCACCAGTATACAGTGAATGTGAATCATTGTCAAAGTATACTTTCACCATTGCTGCTTCGGTAACTGCCCTCATTTCACAAAAATACTTTCTGGTTGGTGGGGGTGGGGGAGCCAAACTCAAACTTTGTTAACAAAACTGTACTATTTTGAAAAGCAGTACTGCGCTACTGAAAATTCTATCCAGTCGAAAGAAAGAATAAATAAAATATATAAAGTGGCCGAGATTGGCACAAGACCAGAACTACCTTCAGCTTTGAATATAGGAAGATGGAAATGTATTAATAGAGCATACAATGTGAATCATTGTCAAAGTATACTTTCACCATTGCTGCTTCGGTAACTGCCCTCATTTCACAAAAATACTTTTGTCATTTTCTTGATAACCAAAGCAAAAAAAAAAGCCTGTAAAAAAGATTTTTATAATTAAATTAGTGTTTGAAATTTTGATTTTGATAAAAGTAGTTTTAGAGTTTTGTTTATGTTCATGGTTGATACATTTGTGAACTGACACTCCTGATGCTCAAGCATACACTATCAGAGATGGTTTAATCAAATATAATTATTTGAGTCTGACAGATGAATATCTGATGGTGTATGCCTGGCTTTAATGGAAATCAAAATCTCTCAATGATGTTTATAGAAATGGTGTAAGATATATGTTAAATAAAAGGAAATATCATCCATAATTATTATTTTTAAATAGTAATATTTGGATTTTTATAAAATTAAGTTATACTGCCACCCTATAAAAAATGACTTGCTCAATTATCAGAACCACATAAGCTACCAAATTAATAACTTCCAGATGTGAAAAAAAAATTATGTTTTACTATTACAGTATTTATAGTATTTATGAGCATTCATAAGTTCTCTCCCAAAAAAATGTAATAGTACATACTAAATCACAGACCCTAGAAATGGTATTATTTAAGCTTCAGATAATTAATAAATAAAATCCCCTCCCTGTTTCTTAGTGGGCCTATAAAGCTAACAACTAATTTAAATATGCAAATTAAGCAATTCATTTTTTTAAACAATATTTAATTTTATATTTGATTTAGGTGGTAGTATGATTATTAATAAACATCCTATGCAACAATTATTTCAATCTAAAAAAGTTCTTAATGCATTTATTACCCCTGAAGACAAGACTTTAAGTGCTCCTGACTTCAGTATTTTAGAAACTTTATCATGTTTAACAAGTTTTAATGTGTATATTTAGTGTGCAAATCTTTAATCTCTCTGTATTAGTTGTTTATAATATGAATATAGGATATAAATTGATACATAAATGTGATTTAATCAAAACTAACCCACTTATTATTTTTGTTGTTTACATTATTAATAATAATTTCATATTTTGTATGTGTTTGCTTCAAAATAGAAGTGAATGTAAACACTAAAGTAACTTGTTCCCATAGTAATACAGTAGTATATTCCCAGTTTCCCATTCCCAGTCAATTACACTGTATTAAATTGATGGCCATTTTAAGTCAGCAGTGCTGTTCAGGGCTACATTTGTTTAATATTGTTTAATAAATAAATATATGAACCACATGCTATGATAAACTATATAGATGACATCATAACTGAGGGGGTGGATAATAGCGTTCAATTCTCGTCTTGATATATGTACAAAAGTCAATATTGAGATAATTAATCACAAGAATGCAAGTATCTCTATTGAAATCCACTTTGGCTGACAATTGTTGGCACAGCTTTTGGATTGAACCCACGGCAGGTTGATGGACTTTGTTTGAATTTGGCTGTATCAGAAAAAGTATAATCATTGTTTAAAATCTTAGAATTAATTGAGGTTCAAAAATCGTCCCCATTCTTCTGTAATTAGCTGAAATGTAAAGTGTTTGAGAAAAGTCAAAGTTAGCCAAAGATAACTTTTTTTAATTAGTTAATTGTACAATACAGTATTTTGTTTTCATCTTAAAAGAAAACATTGCTAATCGATTGCCACAGTCAGTATCATCTGCATCATCATCATCTGCAGTGGCGGATCCAGGAATTTGAAACAGAGGAGGCCCAGGGAAGGACTTTCACAAATACAGGGTCCATACCACCTCAGCCCCACCTTGGTTGGGGCTGAGAATATGTATGATTATGGCACATCCAAATGGTGGAAATGGCACTCTCAGACTTAATATTTAATTTAATTTTTTTCCATTTGCTTTACTAATGCTTAAACATTTAGGGGGCCCTTGATCGGCTGGTGTCTCTCAAACCCCATCCCCATTCCTTTAAATCCACCACTGATCATCATCACCTTATTCTCCATCATCTTCATCAACAGTGATCCACAATCATATACATCATCATTTCATTGAGGACCTTTTTATATTGTTGAATACATAAACCACATGTTATCAAATCAAATCATTTATTGACTCTATACAGACACCATTTACATCAGTGGCACTCAGGAGATGCATCAATCATAACAAATAACTTAAAAGAAAACAACTAAACTAAAAAAATACATTAAAAAGCACTTTAAAACTGTTTGAATATGCATATAAAATTACTAAATATACAAATACAAATTTACTGTATACATATATATATACACACATACAGTATATAAATATACACATGCATACACACATATGTACATACACATGATATTAATAATGTTATGATATTCTATATAGATGAACAGTTGAGATGTACAGTAACCACACAAATCCTGATCCTCCCTGTGCAGCCCATTAAAAATCGGAGCAAATAATTAGAAGTGGTAAAAATCACCTTATTTTTCTACTTTTTCCCTATATCACACCCCTCCCACTTTTACTGACCCATCAGTCAATCAACCCCCCCCCCCGACATCAATACGTATACTACATATACCACAGCCTTATTTAGTTTAGATTTAGTAGGTGTGTGTTCCTTGTATGTGTTGTATATAGCTAAGAAACTAGCAATATGTTAAAGTACTACATCATAAAATTAGCAAGCATTCATGTACATATTATGTACATTATTAACATTGATTTTTTTACAAAATGAAAATTAATAACATTTAATCACAATGTTTTAGTGTTCATATTTAGCTATTTCTGCTTATTTTGTAATTTGTTGTTAAAATTTAACATTGATTTTTTACAAAATTAATAACATTTAATCTCAATGTTTTAGTGTTCATATTCAGCTATTTTGGCTTATTTTGTAATTTGTTGTTAAACTGTGTTTGTTTTTTTTTGTTTTTTGTTTTTTGTTTTTTGTTTTTTTTTTTGCTTAATTTATTTTTTTATGTCGTGCTTGTTCGTGCCAGTGGGTACAATTTCAAATATAAATCTTATATTTTGTAATCCAGACAATAATTTTCAAAAGCACCATGCCCCATGTGGGATGAATAAAGGTTTTACTGTATTCTATGTATTGATACTGTCTTTGATGTAAGTCCCATGTGAATCGGTGGTAATAATTCCTTTGATCACAAGCTCTGAATCACTCACAATATATGTTTAGTATTTTTTTTTGTAGGACCCTGTTTTTTTTTGTTTTTTTTTATTAATCTCCACCGGGTTGAAAGCAATCTTTATACACCTACGATAGGTCTATTGATGATTGCAACATTGTGTAAACAGGTATGACAACGATCGCCAAATGACTTTTCATTAAAAAATCAACACTGATTTAATAAATAAAAAAATAACATGACATTACATCTGTTGAATAAATAGGGGCACGTTGCAAAACCAGCCAGAAAAATAGGTCTAGTGTTAACGGAATATTTCAGCGATTTTGCATCATTTCACAAATTCGGGCCGGATTTGGATTTGATTTGGTTCCTATAAACATACATACAGATAAAATACAGTGATAAAAGATGCAGAAACAAGAAAAACGTAAAAAAAAAAAGTGTAATGGGCTTTTCTCCATTACATATCCACTTTCAAAAATAAAATATATGTACGGAGGGACTTTTACAGATGGATGGTAGACAACCTCAGCTCCACCATGGTTTGAGATGACGTAAGAAAATTTATGATTATAGCCCCTTCATGGTTCTTCATTAATAGACCTTTCTGGAGTGTCAATCAAATTTAGCAACTGACCAATCAGAACAGCGCTAGGAATACGCACGCGTCTCACAAACGCACGTGCTCGTCTGTTTTCACACTCAAATTTTCTTTGACAAAAACAATGTGACAAGCCTATATATAGTAATGCTATGCCTATATATGGTCATGCTGTGATGTCATCATGCTCATATATGGGTTATATCACACTTTTTTGTCACACAAAATTTGATAGTGTAGACAGAGCTTTACACTGCCGTCTTGTGGGACCTTAGCAACAATATCCAAGGAGCTTAGCGGAAAGGTCCATTTGTTTGAAGGGCCAAATTATTTTTCGAGTTGACCTCGCGGGCCAAGATAATCCCCGGCATGTTAAATGCAATCGTTATCGTTATGTTATGTCTATTTAAAGGGGTTTTTGGCAATTTCAAATTATACTCTAAATTGTACTAGAAGTGACCGGCTTGCGCCATAAGTTTGACAGTTGTTAGTCAAATTTGGTGTGTCGCTTTACCAATGTATTTGATTACAATACCAAAGCCTACGCAAAATTGTTTAGACATATTTTTTCTTTAAATACAAACGTTTTCTGCATTTGTGGTTCACCAACTTTTTATTATCCATGTAAATTAAATAACTATTGAAGAAGAAAACACTGAGACGGAACTTGACGGCACAAACGTTGGTATAATGCTATATTGTATGATTTGAAAAGAAGGCTATTGATGAAATACAGTACAGTGATCAGAACAACAGAAATTACACTTGGCCACACAGAAGAGTCTTGATGACTTGCATTATTTGTAGGACAATCGAGATGAATTTTTATGAGCACTTCTTTGGTTAAATCATTTGCTGAAGTACGAATGTTATTGACGATACAACCCAATAGGCGTATTCAAAAGTCGCCTATTGGCGCAATTCAGTCTTGTTGATGCTATGTATGTTTTTTATATTGAATTTTGAATTTATAATTAATATACCTAAAATAAATAACCAACGTTTAGTATTTCCCTCTGTGATTCTACCATAAGTCTCAAATCATGCATAAGGACTCTGTAATCATTACATATAAAACATCCCCTAAGTTGCTATGTTGAATCTAGCGGCGCCAATAAGAATACCAATTTTGGGATCATCATAACGCGTTTTCACTTTTTTAAAATCTTGTTTGAAGTGAAGAATCGGACCACGGAAAGCTCCCAGTGATCAATTTTCTTGGTGTACTGTCTTTCAAAGATAATTTATTTTACTACAATGTTCCGTCTTTCCAAGTCAAGTTATTAAGTATTCAACGGTTGTAAACCAAAAGTGTTTTATTTATTTACTTTTACTGAATTCATTTTCAATGTAGTAGAGTACAGTAGTAATTGTTTTTATCACTTTACATTAAAGCCCTTCACGTAACAGTTTGTAAAGTAATGCACTACTTTACTTGACTGATTGTATATTAGCTCTTTAACACTATACATATAACATGTATTTATATATATTATACGGTTGTAGTATTTTTATATTATATGCAATATGGTTTACATTACAGACATAATAATAGGTTTATGTTTGTAATATTATCGTGTACGTTTCTACTTTGTGTAATCGTATTTATTTTATAATAGTATGTTTGTATATTTACTTACTGAATTCATTTTCAATGCGGTAGAGTGCAGTGGTAATTGTTTTTATTCATTTACATTCCTGATGATGACATACAGTAGAACCTCCTTTTGGGAACCCCTATTCTGGGGACACCCCTATTAAGGGGGAACTTTTCCGTGAAACGAGGGGAAATATATCTTTTAACACAACAGATGACCCCTATTAAAGGGACACCCCTATTAAGGGGACAGGAACACTTTCTGAGTGTGCCAAATGGTCAAATAACCCCTATTAAGGGGACATTTTATCATTGTGCCACAACTACAGCATTCAACTTCATATTGTAATACATTTTGAGCAATAAACCAGAATTTTCTCCACTTAGAATAAACGTCGGTATAGGCCTACTAAACCGTACTGTGTTACTTCATATAAGCCAGACATCCACCATTAATTCTTAGTCGTTACTCTATTAATGCTACCCATCCAATAGAAAGGATGAATAAAAAAAGGAATATTTAGTCGATTGCCACAGTCAGTATCATCTGCATCATCATCATCTGCAGTGGCGGATCCAGGAATTTGAAACAGAGGAGGCCCAGGGAAGGACTTTCACAAATACAGGGTCCATAGCACCTCAGCCCCACCTTGGTTGGGGCTGAGAAAATGTATGATTATGGCACCTCCAAATGGTCGGAAATGGCACTCAGACTTAATATTTAATTTATTTTTTTTTCCATTTGCTTTACTAATGCTTAAACATTCATTCTCTCCAACCCCATCCCCATTCCTTTAAATCCACCACTGATCATCATCACCTTATTCTCCATCATCTTCATCAACAGTGATCCACAATCATATACATCATCATTTCATTGAGGACCTTTTTATATTGTTGAATACATAAACCACATGTTATCAAATCAAATCCTTTATTGACTCTATACAGACACCATTTACATCAGCGGCACTCAGGAGATGCATCAATCATAACAAATAACTTAAAAGAAAACAACTTAACTAAAAAAAATACATTAAAAAGCACTTTAAAACTGTTTGAATATGCATATAAAATTACTAAATATACAAATACAAATGTACTGTATACATATATATATACACACATAC
>NW_022696227.1:348818-360232 GCF_011630105.1 Anneissia japonica
TAACGGATTACTAATTCGAAATAACGAATTAGTAATTCGTTATTTCGGATTATTAATCCGAAATAACGAATTACTAATTCGAAATTTCGGATTAGTAATCCGAAATAACAAATTACTAATTCGAAATAACGAATTACTTAATTCGAAATTTCGGATTAGTAATCCGAAATAACGGATTACTATTCCGAAATAACGAGTTACTAATTCGAAATAACGGATTACTAATCCGAAATTTCGGATTACATTTTGATGATTTTATATACTTAAGTGGCACGAATAGGCTTTCGTAGGTAACAGATGAAATACAATTTAAAAGATGACTTAACTTTATTTGTGTTTTAGGGAGGAATTATTATGTCCAAACACAACTGTTAGGCCCAAAAGAGGTCGCGGAATATGTACCAAACTGAGGCCCTTTTTTGACCTGTCCCTGTAGTTGGCAAAGGCATAGATATGACTGGTTACTCGTAGGCCCAAGCGCGTGGGATCACAATTAATTTACTTTACGCGTATGGACTGCGACTACCTTGAATATTATTACGCAATGTAACAAAAAAAAAAAAAAAAAACACTGTCTTTTTTCCATTGTCAGAATTATAACTTAACTTCATAAATGTGTATGTCTAGTATGTTTATGTTTTATATTGTAAATTAAAAAAATATAATAGCCTATACCACAGGGAAATGTAAAAATTATAAATGTTCATATACTAATAATATTATAAATAACTTAACATAAAATTTATTTATTACATGTTTTATTACAGACGTTTGATTACCAGTAGTTTGATTAAATAGTTTGATAACTGAAATTATGAATATAAGACGTGTGACGATTCAGCAACCTAAATGCTAAACCTATACATATTTCAACTTTAAATAAATAAATCAATAGTAATAATAATAACAATAATAATAATTGTCATTATACAGTAAAAACACCTTAATACAATCAGTACAGGTTTTGATTTTCTAATTTTAATGTTCCATAAATTAACTATTTTATATTTACTGTTACTGTTTAGTGGTGTGTTTTGGTGGCCTTATTCCTCATGCTCTTATTTTAATGGTTTTTTTCTTTTACAAACTTTAATATAAATTACCATGTAATTCAGCAATAGCTGCGAGGTGGTTTTTAATAAAAGAAACTGAAATTGAAGTGAAAAGCATAATTATATTAATCCAATAACATAATAAATAAAATCAAATGCCAAAAAAAAAAGTGAAATATTTGCAAAACTACTGGTATAGTTTTATTTGGGCTTAAATTTATATTGATTTTTGTAATTTTTAATATAAAACATTTTTTTTATTCATTCTGAAGTAATTATAAGTAAAAACATTCAAGGATAAAAACACAGAAAAGTAAAAAAAAAGCAACTTATTTTCACCGTGGTTCCTAAATGAGAATACTAAAATTACAGAATAATAATAGAACAATAAGGAAACAATACAATGAATAAACATTTTGAAAACATCAGAATCAGATTCAGCCAAAAACAAACAACAAACAACAACAACAACAACATGTTTTAATAAACATTAAACTATAGATTACTATGAAGTTCAGATAAATAGCGGTTCTTAATGAGTTTTTTTAATGTGTATACTGTATGGATTGTGCATTTTGAACATTATAAGGTAATTTATTCCATTCATAAATAGCGGTATCGATGAATGAGAATCTACTATGTACGAGATTTTTGTTTATAAATTGACATCCTAGAAGTAGAAAATTTAGTATTATAGTTATGAAATAGGTTAGTGAACTCAATACCAATATTTAAATATACATGGGATATGCCATTTATAATTTTAAACATTTGAATACATTTACGTTTAGCAACTCTAGTTGAAATAGCCAATTTAATTTAATTTAACATGAGTTCGTGGATGAAGTCGCAAAACACGTCTTATAGCCTAACCTTATTTTGGGATGTTTGTAGTTTAGTTTTTGAGTAAGCGAAGATAACTACGTAAAACATCCATAGTCATAGTGACATTGTATAAGTGAAGACCCAAGCAATTTGAGTGATTTATACGTTAGATATTTTCTATTTCTGAAAAGAAATTTAAGTCTACCATGTACCTTACCTAAAACTTTCGTACCAGTGGATTTACCGCTAATGTGCTGATCAAGATCAAGAACCAGGTACTTAATACGGTACTAAGACATTTCTCTGAATGCCAGTTTTTGCCGACGGACGTTTGACCGACAGGAAGTTGACCGAAAGAAAGTTCACCGACACCGAAATTTGCCGAAATCGAATTCGCCGACTGGACGATTCCCCGACAGGCAATTCACCGACAACAAATTCGCCGACAGACATTTCGCCGACAATTTATTTTTGTGATGTTGCGATTAATGTTTCTTCGACAGATGTTTTTTTTTTTTGTGGAGGACTGGATCGTCATGGAAAGTCGTTATTTATATATATCCATACATGCAGACACACTTTCAATATATTAATCATGCAATACAAGATTCTGCCAAAAAATATTAAATACAGGCCTATAATAAACACATGTTCATCTATATTTTTATTAAATATTTTAGTACTATTAAAGAAAATCATAAGCGACTGTAATAACTAAAGCAATAATGGTTTGAAATACTTGATGATAGTGTTTAAATTAGATGATACAGGCCTACTTGTGCGAGAAATAGATATTTTAACGTGTTCATAAGTTTTAAAGCCTAGTTAGGCCTGCTTGATTTAATACAATAACAAAAGCACTGAATTTGGTTGTTGACGAGCATATTTCGATTAAAATGGACACTGTCGATGAAACCTCCGTCAGCAAGCTGTCGACGAAACATCCTGTCAGATAGCTTCAGAGGAACATTATTTGCAAGAGACCGATAGATCACAACACAAATAATTATCAAACCATTTACCGATTTATTTCTGAGAAGACTTGGAAGATTTACATGTAAAAACCAAAATTTGCTATGAAAAAAAATTGTCATGTTTCATTGCTTCAATAACAAAATATATCCAGAGTGTATCTACAATTTAACTACAAATTTTCCACTTGTCACTGTCTCAATTCTGTTTATCACAGTTTTGTGTTTGTAGTTCGAAACACACACTGTTCTATTATACCACTCAGTCATACCAGGGAACAGATTACTTGTAATTTAACTGTTCCTTGGTCATACTTGTACTAAATATCAATTAACCATTCATGCATTATCATAAATATAATTGTCCCCATGGAATTTCATAAATACCGTAAAACCTAAATTTTAAGTTAAATGGACTTAATTAAATAAATCACGAGATGAAGCCCCTCTTGAATTTGAAGCCCCTCTTTAGTTAAAATTAGTCTCGAAAAAAGCCATGGGCTTCTTTTCAAGATAGCAGGCTTTTTTTCCGAGACAGTACATACGCTATTTGAAAACAAGCTTGGTTTATACAGGAGTTTTGGTGATTTAATGACAGTTAAATATACTCCATAATACAGATTGATGTTACAATGACCCTATTTATTGTATCATAGTACAAATTCACAAAATTTACAGCATTCATTCATTCTCATACCTTAGAAATCGTACAGGTACTATGTACATCAATAATGCATCAATAATACAATAGAAAAAAATGTTTCTTAACACATAATTTGGAGGTAGGGGTACGATCGCATCGTTGCAGCACCTGCATCCGCCCCAGATAATTACGGCCCTTCCATTATTGCTGCGAAGCAGCCAATTCATATTCTTGACAGCAATTTGACCTCTGAAAGGTCATTGTTTGTCAAAAAACAATCGCCTAAGACAACTGAAAAGCGGAGTTTCCTCCTTTCGTTCTGCCGGGTAAAATCAATTACTTTAGGCGACGTTTGTAGACTAACCTACTCGTACCAACGTTGGCATGTCGCGACGCTGGAGTACTATTCAGCGTTTTTACTATATTTCTAGGTTTCCTATTTCTACGTTTAATCGGCTCATGTCTCAGCCACAATATTTTGAGGCCAATATTATTTACGAACCCAGTTAAACTTATAATTTACTAGCCTATTTCAACGTGCTAATTCTTACATTCAGGCGACGCTTGTTGTAGACTGGCATAGTGTTTTCGGAAATAAATACCATTTTATACACATGCGCAGATCGATTCGCCAGCAGCGAGTCATCGCCAGCAGCAGCAGCAGCAGCGAGTCACCAGCAGAGAGATGTCACTGCAGCAAAACACTATTGTACACGGTACCAACGCTGTTCTAATAGACAATGGGGTCGTGCTCATATTATTTGTTATATTTTTATTATTCATTATTTTCACTTGACTCGCATAAATAATTTTGTTCGAAGAACATTTTATGCAGTTGTACTTCGCAGCACTTCACTTGCAATTTGCAATTTCTAGTTATAAAGAATAGTAATACGTTACCAGAAGAGAATAATTCTTTCACGCTTTAAACAGTGACCTAATTCTTCTTATGACCTTTTAGCTCTATCACAGTGTGGAAGTTTCAAATTTATCAATGCTCAAAATATAATTTAACATTTGATATCTTTAAGCTGTGCACAATATTCGATTTTAATCATCTAAATATGCCACTTGTGACACATCCATCCATTAACATGTTCACAAAAAAATGTTGGCGAATCGTCCTGTCGGCATTCGGCGAAATGTGGTGTCGGCAAAATCTCTTGTCGGCGAATACTATTTCGACCAATAGTCTGTAAGCCAAATGTCTGTCGGTGAATCATCTAAATATGCCACTATGTGTCACATCCATTAACATGTTCAAAAATAAATGTCGTTGAATTCGCTGTCGGGAAATTGGCTGTCGGCGAACCGCCCTGTCGGCAAAACAAACTAGCATTCGGCGAAATGTGGTGTAGGCAAAATCCTGTGTCGGCGAATGCTATTTCGGTCAGTAGTCTATAGGCCAAATGTCTGTCGCTGGAACGTCAGGCCATGAAAATTAATCATCTAAATATGCCACCTGGTGGCACATCCATCCATTAACATGTTCACAAAAAATGTCGGCGAATTGTCTGTCGGCAAATTGTCTGTCGTTAAATTGGCGGTCGGCGAATCGTCCTGTCGGCAAACTGGCATTCGGCGAAATGGTATTTCGGTCGATAGTCTGTAGGCCAAATGTCTGTCGGTGAAACGTCCGGCAACTACTTAATACAAGTTCAAAGGTAATATCCAGTTTTTATTGTCATATATAATATGGATTCAGTTTTGTCTAAATGTAGCGTGGCCTAGTTCAGACTAGGTGGATAAACCCGGCCTTAACTCACCGGGTTTATCCACCTGCCAGTCTGAACTAGGTGGCTTATCTCAAGCCAGGCTGTGTTCCTATAGTAACTAGGCCTGGCGTGCCACCGTGTTTAATCGTTGCGAAGCGTCTTGCATTGACTTCGTCGGGTGACGAAATGACCAATCAGCATTCAATTACGTACGCTGTGAGCGAGCGTACGTTTCGCGAGCAATGTTTTGAAACACGTTTCCTGGTTACTGTTCATTATTATGCAAATTCTCGCCTGGCTAGTCTGAACTTAACGTTGAGCCGGGCTTAACTCAAGCCTGGCTTATCTCCAAGTCTGAACGTAGCCTTAGTTTATTATCAATAAGCCATTTATTTATAGATTTTAGTTCTTCATTTAATTGAGTTTCAATATGTTTTACATTATTACTTGATACCGGTACCATTAACGCTGCATCATCAGCATACAATAATAATAATTTGCATTCTACGGAGGATGGCATGTCATTGACATAAACTAGAAATAGAAATAAACTAGAGATATTGAGCCTGTGGCAAACCACACTTCGTTTCTAGCATAGATGTAGTACCATTTATTTATGTATTTATTTATTTATTTATATTATGACTTGACATTTTCCCCTCAGATGTGATTGCATCCAAACAATAGAGTACAAAAGAATATCATGTTGAACGGTGTCAAACGCTTTTAAAAAAAAATCTAAGACTAAGATACCAGTATATTCACCATTATCCCATTTTTTACGTATATAATCAGACAGATGTATCAAGCAAGTGTCAGTAGAAAACGATGGCCTAAAGCCCGACTGAAAAACGTAAAGGAGATTTTTATCAGTTAAGTAGCTCATTTATTGATCATATATAATATGTTCAACAATTTTGGAAATTGCAGATAGTATAGATATAGGCCGATAATTCCCAGCATCTAACTTATCATTTTTCTTATAGATGGTAAACCCGGGCACATTTCCAGTCTTTAGGAATACATCCAGTTCTAAATAGATAAATTAATAATGGATGTGAGCGGCTGAACAATACTCTTAGCACCATCTTTAACAAACCTAGCAGGTAAGGAATCTAATCCAACTCCTTTGTTAATATTAAGTTTGTTAATGACGTCAAGAACTTGATCTTCGTCAGTTTCCCTTAATACAAGATCACCAGGTTTTACATCTTTTTTTTATATATAGAATTTTTTTACATGACTTTCATTTAAAATTCCAGGTTGGTTTGTGCAACAAATTTTGTAATGTAGTTGCAGTATTAACAAAAAAAAAAGAATTTAAATAATCAGCCACGGATTCTTTGTCATATAAAATTGAGTCATTACATTTTTAAGAAAGGTTACTAATTTGTTTAACGTTCTTGCCAGCACCAATACTTTTTAAAGTCTTCCAAAGTTTTTTGGGGTTGTTTTTATTTTCACTAAGTTGGTCAGAAAAATAGTTCGATTTTGCTTTTATAATTTTGTAACGGTAGGCCATACAGTGTTTCGAAGTTTTTAAAATTGCGTAAGAAAACTACTGTCTTTTTTTTAAATGTAGACAAACATTTATCTCTTTGAATTATAAGATCTTTAATTTCAGTAGTCAACCATGGCTCAGATCGTTACTTATTCGTACACATTTTAGAGGAGCAACCTCATAAATTACTGCTAAAAATTTCGTCTTAAATTTGCACCAGGCAATATTAACGTCAGTAGCATTATTACATCGGTCCAGTTGATTTCAATAAGTTTAGAATTTAGTTTATCAGCTGAATATCCCTTCAGAGATCTAATCATAATTGTTTTGTGTTTTTTAATTTGACTTTTAACTAATTTTCTACAACAATACGTCAAGAGATCACTCACCCCCAAGGACAAGACACCGAATTGAGAAATTTTACCTGGCTCTGATGCAAATATAAGATCAATGACTGTTAAAGTTGTCTCTGTGACCCTAGTATAATCATTAATAAGTTGGGTGAGATTAAAAATATCGCAAAATTGTTTAACCCAGTTATTATTGGATGATGTTCTTGCCACATCAACATTGAAGTCGCCCATAAGGATAATTTCCTGATCTTGTAATCTTTTAGAGATATTAAAATCGTCTTCCAGTTTAGAAAAGAATAGACGCTGTTGATTAGGCCTGTACCCCACTACAACAAGAATTGGTTTAGTTTTAGGTAGTAGAATATCAATCCACATAGTTTCTAGTTCTTCGTTGTAAAGATCCTGCCTTACTTTGTAAGAGCATTACGAATATATAAACAAACCCCACCCCCTTTAGTTAGTGCTCTGTCATTGCGTTCAACGGTGTATTTTCAATTTCGATTCCTTTGTTGTTCAGAGATTCATCTAGCCACGTTTCACTAATCGCAATAACTGCAGCATTTGATGTTTTGGCTAATATGCGAATTTCATCTATCTTGGGTATAAGTACTCCGGACATTAAGGTGCAGTGCAGCCCCTTTCGCTTAAAGGGGGGGGGGGGTGCGGGGATGAGACAAGTGGCCATATATTGTTTATTTAACCTTTCCTGAGTTCGGGAAAAATACTTCAAAAATTCAAAATGTTGAGATGTAAGGATAATTACAGAAACAAAACATGATATGATGAGACAGGAAAATCAGGTGAAAACGAGGCTTAGCGTGGTGGCATTTTCTAACCAACTTTAAAAACATAAAAGCTTCCGATATTTATATTGACCTTTTTAAACTGCTATACTCGCCTTTAAAATGCAGTCCTACATTCTGACTCTGGTCGTCATATCAACGATATTTTTACGCTTTGTAAATTCACTTGAACCTGAAGCTTGTCTACCCCAATCGTACTCTAGCGATGAGCTGCTTCGCCTTCGGCCAGGAGCTGCCGGCATTCCGCCGAGCGATGACGTCAAGAACCTATGCATCAGCCTAGGCTGCTGGCGGAAAACTCATCGGGGTCGAAGGGCGGGAAAGCGAGTACACAAACATTCCAACAGGTGTACAGGTGCGAAGACACGGAATTCGCTCTCTGTGTGTTTGATGAATGCGAGATCTATTCGTAACAAGGCCAGTGAAATATCCGATTTTGTGGAGGAACATAGCCTAGGTACGACGCCGTAATTATATGCGAGACTTGGCTTCATTGTGATGAAAAAGCAATTGAAACCGCTGTTACACCTAATGGTTACTCGTTTATCCATACTGCAAGGAAAGGTAAGCGAGGAGGCGGAGTCGGAGTACTGTTTAAGTCAAATCTAGGATTTGAGCTTGTTGAGAGACAAACTCTGCAGTCATATGAAAGCTGTGAAGTATTGTCGAAGGCATTGGCCGTAAGATTCATTGCAATATACCGACCCCCATCATCTAATACTAACAGTTTCATTAATGAATTTGCGTCATCTTTGGATTATTATTTACACTCCAGAAGATCGACAATATATCTCGGTGATTTTAACGTTCATTTATTGGACCCTCATGATGTCACGGCTTGTCAAGTAAAAGATATTTTGAATGACTACAATCTTGTGCAACATATAGACAAACCGACTCATAAATTAGGCAATCTGCTTGGTTTATTAATAACTGATAGTCACACCACGATTCATGATGTTAATGACCTTGGTTTCTTGTTTAGTGATCATAAAGTTATTGAGTTTAATGTTCTTGTTAATGCATCAGTACCTACTTCGAAGTTAGCACCTGATAACCGCATTAAATGTCGTAGCACTAAGAATATTGATATTGTTAAGCTCAATGATTGTGTTAGTGCTATGGGTACTAGCATAGTTAACGATAATTTGTCACTGTCTGTAAATGACTTTACGTCATTACTGCATACTAATCTGTGTTCAATGCTAAATGATCTTGCCCCGATTAAGGAAATTTTTGTTAGGAATAAAAACAATAATAAACCATGGTACTCCAATCACCTCAGAGATGGCGTAACACCAAATTAGATTCTGATAAAGTATTATATATTACACAACTTAAGGTATTTAACAAAAAAACTAAAAGACACAAAAAACAGTTACATCACAAGTAAGATTAATGATTGTTCGGGAAATCAGAAAAAGTTGTTTAATTTTGTAAACAAACTAATAAAGGGCATCCCTAAAATTTGTTTTCCCTCTCATGAAAACCTCTCTCAGCTTGCGGAACAATTTTCAGAATTCTTTCATGATAAAATCATGAATATTCGTCTTCGTTTATCACAATTGCAGCTTTCTCCATTGTCTCATCCATCTAATGTTTCAATTGTAACTGCGCCACTGGAGTCACTGCACACTAACAATGCTTACAATTTTTCTTCATTTGACACTGTTGACCATATTGCCATTGAGAAGTTAATTTTGTCCTCGTCATCGGCTACTTGTTCATTAGATCCCATCCCTACCAAACTTCTGAAATCTTGCAGAGCCAGTATTGCTCCAGCCATTGCTTCTTTAATCAATAAATCTCTTGAAACCGGATCTTTTCCGGATAATCTTAAAAGTGCTGTAGTCACCCCTATTTTGAAGAAACCGTCTCTTGATCCCCAACAATTCCAGCATTTTAGGCCAATTTCTAATCTTCCTTATCTCGCCAAACTTATTGAAAAAGTTGAGATGTGTATAAGAGACAGGAAAAAGTTGTTTCCTTACAGTTAATTTCATATCTTACTCAATTTAATTTGTTTGACCCCTTTCAATCGGCATATAAGACTGGTCATAGTACTGAAACTGCCCTAGCTAAAATACACAATGACATTACTGTTGCTCTAGATAAGAAACGGGTCGTTGCCCTTATACTCTTGGATCTTTCAGCGGCTTTCGACACTGTTGATCACAATATCCTACTTCACAGATTATCCTCACAGTTCTTCATTTCTGGTACGGCTCTAAACTGGTTTGCATCATATCTAATTAACCGAACTCAATCTGTAGAAATAAACAAAATTAGATCCGATCCCCAAATTATTGAATATGGAGTTCCACAAGGCTCAATTCTTGGCCCCTTTCTTTTTTCCCTTTACATATCCCCTCTATACGAAATTATCAAGTCCCATAACCTTTATTATCACATTTATGCTGATGATATCCAAATTTATATTGATTTTGATCCCTCTGACTCTGATTTCATCCAAACAAGTCTCGAAACCTGCCTCCACGACATCCACAGTTGGCTGTCCAATAACATGCTTATGCTAAACGAAAATAAAACTGAATTCATCATCTTCGGCACTAATAAATCTAGCTCAATAATTAACATCAACTCACTCCATATTGGCTCATCTATCATTAAAACTTCCTCTACCATTTCCAACCTTGGCGTCACATTTGATGATAAGCTTTCCATGCAAAATCACATTGGTAAACTCATAAAATCTGTTAACTTTCATCTACGTAATATAGCACCTATCAGAAAATACTTATCAAAACGAACTACGGCTCTGATTATTCACGCTTTCATTTTCTCCCGACTTGACTATTGCAACTCTCTTTTATTTAATATTCCTAAAATCCAAATTAACAGGCTTCAACGACTACAAAACTCTGCTGCACGCATACTAACATTTACTAACAGACGCACTCATATAACCCCCATTTTACATGAACTTCATTGGTTACAAATTGATGCCAGAATTCAATATAAAATCCTTTTACTGACTTATAAGTCACTGACTCTCAATCAACCCGCATACATTAATCAACTTCTTCCCAAATATGTGCCTGGCCGTTCCCTACGTCATCTGATCTCAATTTAATTTCTGTCCCTCGCACCAACACTAAGACCTTCGGACACAGATCATTTTCATTTGCTGCTGCCACACTCTGGAACGCACTACCACTTCACATTAAAAAATCAGCATCAATTCCTTTATTTAAAAAATCACTAAAAACCCACTTATTCCAACAATAACATGAAGCGCCACTGATAATTACTTCGGTTTTTTAAATGGCGCTATATAAGTTCTTACTTTATTATTATTATTATTAACTCATATTCAAGACAAGTCTGTCATTTAATTTTTGGCGAGCAGCTGATCGAAAAATCGTCCCGACGATCGAGCGACTAGCCTAGATACAGTACTGTCACTAGTGTGAAGTCGTGAGTTTTTGTGATCGTTTACGTACGCAGTTACAGAGAGACGGTTTAGTCAACGTCAATTCAATCATGGAGGAATAATTCAATTGAATTAATAAACGTATATCAGTCCGATG
>NW_022696227.1:360287-360576 GCF_011630105.1 Anneissia japonica
CTACCCAGCAGCAGTAGCGCACTCCTGTCCGGGACACTGCTCCAGTCCCGCAGCAGGTGAGTTCGCACGCAGCCTTATCCAGCTGACGGTAAAGATAGTAGGTTTCTACTACTAGCCTAGACTTGTCATGTCATGCCATCTTTGTCACATTAATTGTGCTAGTGCATTTTTTTTTCTCATAATAATAGACCTAGGCCCCTAGGCCTACTAATAATAGTATACTATAGGCCTGATCCTATGAAAAACTGTCTAGGCCTAGGCCTAAATGTCTAAAAAATGCACTGTCTAA
>NW_022696227.1:360607-363312 GCF_011630105.1 Anneissia japonica
AATAAAGGTGATGTGCTATAACACTACAGTATATCATCAGAGCCAACACCAATTCCTGTAACAATAAGATTATTATTGATATACTGTAGGCCTAGAAGCTAGGCTATACAACAGTAACGCCCCAACATTAAATAATAACATGATGCATATGTAACTCCAAACCTAACTTTCAGCTGTTGTTGAAATGTGGAATACAAATAAAATATTATACATATATATTTTTGTAGGACAAGATGTGATAGGCCGAAACATGACACTCTCCTCGAATGTAGGTAAGAATGGCCCCGGAAAAAATGGCCCCGGAAAAAATGGCCCCAGTAAAAATGGCCCCATATGACAGGTAGGTAAAAATGGCCCCAATGAAAAATTCAGTAATAGAAATGATATATTTTTTTAAATCTTCAAATATTTAAATACTGTATAATTGAATCCAGAATTATAAAATTCAAGAAAAATAAATTAATAATAAATAAATAAATAAATGCTGTAAAATACCCTGTAGCAAAAATTTAATTAATAAATCAACATAAAGAATATGCATATTTGAGAACTAAAAAAAATTAGTTTTTGTTACAATACTGTAACTTACAAAGCAACTTTTAAAAAATAGTAACATTGTATGCGTTAAAAAGATGTTGTTAAATTAGTATTAGAAACTTTTTAGTAGGAATACATATATACAGTACAGAAATTCCGTAGTGCAGAGTAAATTTATCAAAACCCATTAGGCTTACAGTAATATGAAAACAAAATTAGTTTATACAGAAATAGTATCTAAAATGATCTCAATTTCCAAAGTTAAAGCAAAAGATCACAAACTTCACTTTTGTTAAATATCAAATGAATGAATTAACTTTACATGTTATAAACAATGCAAATAAACAGTAGTTAAAGCATGTGGATCAATTGTGTGTTTGAATCACAAGTTCATGTATGGGAAAAGGGAGAGGCTTACTTTCTCGCAAACTTAGCAATGTTAAGTCAGATTTTGCTATATGTATTAACTGCCCCTGTTTGTAGAATAGGCCTGTGTTAAAGCATAGACCAAGATACTCTATGCAGACTACAAGTTTGTGGTGATTGTAATTCTAGATTACAGACAGTGAACTTAGCTATCTTCCAACTATGCATTCAAGGTTTGCCATTCTCACTTAGCAACAGACTTTCTTATCTTGTTTTGGAATAGTCACCAAAACAGTATATCAGTTCAGTTCATGGATTCAATGCAACAGGTTCTGGAGAAGAAACTGATGTAAGTTTATATTGAATTATGTTCTAGGATTATAGTTAATAAATAAGATTAAATTAGTACTCTCATTTAGTACATAATCGTCATTATTAGCAGCTTATAGATGCTGTTGACTATAGTATGATATAATCAGGGACCTGATACTGTATAATAATTGCAGTATATTATGTCACTGTAATGATTATTTATAATAATCACCCCTTAGATATGAATTACCTTTATTTTTATATGTTTTATTATATGTTGTATAGCATGTATTGGTATTCTATTTAAATTGATATAATCATTGTCATGTGAACATGTTTGGATTATATTGTCCGTACGATTGTTGATACGGCAGTGTGTTCTAAATTGTTACATTACTCAGGTCAAACTGGTATCTTGCTCTAATGCCAGTAGGCGGTAATGTACTTTTGAGCTGTGTTCACGTAAAAATGACTATGATAATTGATTTAAGTTTAGTAGAATATGGTAACATATTAAATACATATGGAACAGTAACCATTAAGGTTTTCTGTAGTGAGTTCAACTAACTACGTGAACTTACATTTTTATCGTTAATTTGTTTATGTTAAACGTTTATATGCCATAGAATAGTTACTATTTGTAAGTAAACTTTAGGAAGTATTTGAGAGTACAGCTAATTTATATCGGCCTACCTACTCAGTATAAGGCATTTGGTAATTAGACTAAACATCTAAAATTGAAGGTTGCCAAGGCCATTTGCTCTCATCCATGGTATTGTTTATAGTGTTGCTTAGATAATCTTTGCTATGTTCCTTTATTAGTATTACAGTATATTGCTACTGTATTATAGTTATTATCGTTTTATTCTATTGTTGTTAATACTGTATTAGCATTATCTATCATTATTGATAGTATTATTTCTTTTATTATTCATATTATTATGATCATTTGTTTGTATTGAATTTCAGTTTAAACCGTAAACGTAGTCGTAGTCGTAGACGTAGACGTAGCGCATCAATGTGTAACACGTGATATCGTGACATTGTGACATCATATGACACAGTGGATGTACACCGTGCAAGAATAAAGCATGTACCATTTATGTTAATTCTACGTTGTCTACGCGTTTGATTCATTTCTACCTCTACCAGAACCGAAAATAGTAACGCACAGGGTGCAAGGTTACAAGCAATAAATTGTCTGCTTAGAGTTTATTCAAAGAAGTATTGCTTTTAGTAAACTGAATAATTAGGAATACATTTATTTAAGCAACTAATTTAGTTGCATACTTGGTTTTTACTCATCACTAACTAAATCCAAGTGCCTACTACTGGCTTAGAACTATATATAGTTATGTATGACAATTATGCTAAGAATTAAAATGACGTGTGATTGTGAGGGTAGGGTGATTATGGTAGGATTAAGTGGTAAATACAACAAACCTCCCAAAACACACTGTAGAAAATCTAACAATTCAATTGTGATTGAT
>NW_022696227.1:363328-364301 GCF_011630105.1 Anneissia japonica
ATTAAATACATTCATAACTATTTTTTGGTTAAAATTTAGATTTTGTTATGAAAAAATACTTGCAAATACAACACAAACCTCTAACACACTGCAAACCCCATTTAAACCATATAATTATGATTGTAGAACTCTCTTTTTCTTAAAAAAAAAAAAATAATAATTTTATGTTCATACTAACCCGCTGTTTGTGAGGTTTACCAATACACAGATTGAATTTCTGGAAAATTGTGATTCCTCTACCGTGAAATCGGCCACAAGTAAATTATTTTAGTATTAATAAATGTATGATTTATGTTGATTTATTGATTTTGTTGTTCTATTTTTTAACATTTAAATGGGAAAAAAAAAAAGTGTAATTCATGGCTTTTTATTTATCTTTGAATATTTTATTATTGAATATTAATTCTTGCAAAAAGTAAATTGTACAGTAAATGGCAATTTGTTTGATGTTAGATTCCTTTTAAAAACTAAATTATTTAAGATACAAAAATGCATATATTGACTAAAGAAAATCAGTTTTAATACAGAATTTGATTATTGGGGCCATTTTTACCTACATGTCATATGGGGCCATTTTTTCCGGGGCCATTTTTTCCAGGGCCATTTTTCCCGGGGCCATTTTTTCCGGGGCCATTCTTACCGTACACCCTCTCCTCACATAGGTATTTGCCAGTCGCCATGATGAGACAAACATACCACAACATTTGCCATGAGTACAACCACCCAACATTGACATCTACGAAAGAAGGTGGTACAAAGCATACAAGCACCCAGCAAGACGTTAGCAAGAAACACTCTGGTTTTTTGCTGAAGCTTGTAATGAAAGCTATACACACAATTTAGTAAGGTGAGCAAAAGAAAATTAAGTGAATATCTCATCACTGTTCAGCCAGAGTACATGAAACAAATATATTGGAATGGTAAAAAAATATCAGCATGGTGTGTCAGTTTTATTAAGAAACAACAATAATAC
>NW_022696227.1:364328-368447 GCF_011630105.1 Anneissia japonica
GGCTTCAATCAAGTAATTAAAAAATCTGAAAATACTGTCAATTGATGAATGTCTTTTCAGATTAGTACATACAGTATCTCAGTATGGTATGTTATTGATAAAGCAGCAAATGCCAATATTTGATAACATTTTTGATTTTTAACAAACCTGGTTTTGCATTATTGTAACTAAAAACAGTATTTATTCCTCAATAGGAGCAAAATGACTGGCTCAGATGGATATGATGCAAACAATTCCATCTGTGTGGACATGATGAAATGGACATGCCCAATCCATGGTTAGCAGAAGGTGGCGATGCTCAGAGCTCTGCAGCAAGTGATTGAATCCAAAATATTTCCAAAGATTTAAATTAAAATGATTTATCTAGTGATTTTTTTATCTGAAGATATACTGAAATGCCACACACTTAAGTTTTTGTTTTTTACGCATCTGGTTTATATTGCATGCCAAATTTATAATAAATAAATAAATACTGTACCAGTATTACTGTACCTGTTTCACTTGCAAAATATCTTTAATATTATTAAATGGTATTATAATCCCATTCAATAGTAATCCTTTTGAAGCAAATAAGTGACCCAGATTTAGAAAACAAATTGTGAGGATTAATTTTGAAATATGTAATGTGCGAAGTTGATAGTACAGTATGAAAATGTGGCTCAATATATACAGGAACAACTATTTTAATATATGGCTTTGTACAGTCTTGTGTAAAGTTATTCTATGAAACTGCTTATTTATTTAATGTCTGGATTATGCCTATGTCTGCATGCTGATCAATTTGGTATTGGAATTTAAGAAAAAGCTTCAATTTTTTTGCTGTACACCATTTTTTGTTTAGTATTTTAAAATACAGTACTGTAGTTGAACTTGCCTATGTCATATCAAAAATGCCATTGAGAAATTGTTTGACCCTAACAAAATTTGACTTGCATTTACGGTAATGGAAAACACAATAATTCGGCATGTAAAATTAGATCGACTTAGAAATTCTTAGAGTATATTATTAGTCGTCTTAGGCAAGTTTAACTGCACTGCTCTATTTATCATGTCTGATTGTCTTGTATTATTTACCATAGCCAAGATTTCTTCTTTCATGATGATTTTCAACATCCATATTTTTGGTGCTTCACTTAGTTATTGTTGTACATACAGTAAATTCAAGACTACTGGTGTTATTAAATAAATATTTTGAAACAATTTATCATCCTTGTACATTGCAAATAATTTATTTGTCTCTTATACACATCTAGATGTGTTACTGTACACAGATTAAAGCAGTCAGGTATTACAATATATATCACTGCATTTTACACACTCTATTTATTATCAAAATATTATATATATGGATTTATAGTTACTATAGTTTATACCAATGTAAAGAATGGGGAAGAACAAGTTACATTTATTTACTTTACACAAAATTCTAATTCATACTGTATTAGCTTAAAATTTTAAAATATGAGACGAGAGTGGGGAAGATACAAAAAACATTGTACTGTACGACAAAATGTTCAGTGAAATCAACTTTGCTGGCCTATCCGCATCAATAGCAACAATTTCAATTACAGACTAGGTCTGGAAGGTTACACACAATTGACTGGTCCAGATATACAAAAGCTCTAGGCCTGTGCTGACAAAATTTCCTTTCATGAGTGATGAGATTGTTAAAAAAACAGAGCACAGTTGTCACATGAATTGTCAAGAATGAATCTATTTACATAAGACCTGTTGCATTAATGAGGATGGACTTATCAGGTATCTTCCATAACAATTTATAAATAATTCTTCCAACACAAAGTTTATTTCATCATCTATAGCATCAAAAAACCCAGGGCAGTCTTCACAGCTTCTGGGAACTTGTCCCTTATCGCCCACACATTGCAAGATGGGATGACCCTTCTGTCAGATTTCTTTAGCCTGTTAAACACCTACCAAATCATAAATGAAAGCCATTGATATCCAACATGTCGGCATTTCCTGTAAGAAGAGAAGTACAATAAAAAGTTTGAACAGACTAGTTAAAAAAAATCAGAGTGACTATTCTTACACTATTCAAAAATAATTAGTATTGATATTACAATGTCTTTATAAGGAATTAATCATTCTGGCACTAATCATCAATGATAATTTTTGTTGAAAATATATATATTCTAATTAACCATCACTGTGAAAAGCCCATATTCAAATGCATTGCAAAATGGTGTAACATAGCAATTATTTTATTAATATTAATAACAATTATTTTGAATAGAATTTATTATTTCATTAATATAATACTTTTTTGTAATATAAAAATAAAAATTAGTTTAAAAATTACAAATGAAGATAAAACAATATATGTATAATAGACTATCTTGTTTCTCAATCTTTTCTAATGTACAGTAATAATAATTCCCCTGTATTTTGACCATCAAAATGGCTGGACATTTGACCCTCTACTAGTTTTTGTTCCAGCATGGAACAAGCAGGGCCACACTTAAGGCGGGTGGTTATATTTCCGAGAAGAATGCCGAAAATTAGTCTTTGAACTAATCTGAATACTGTATATAACCATTGCCAATGTATTATGCAGAAGTTAAGTTATGTGCACATTTTTCCAAGACATTTTCCGCGCAAATTTGAGCTAGCATTCAAGGCATCATCCACATTCCACGACGAATAAACTGGCATTTTAGTATGCTTGTAGTAGTAGTAGGTCCTAGATAGTTCCATGGATCTAATAATTAACATGTAAATTAATGCACTTTATTTAAAATAGTGTTGATTGTTTGTCTAATGTTTGAAATATTTAGTTTGTATATGCCTAGGCCAAAACTAGGGGCCTATTCCTAGGTCGCGCCAGGCAGATAGTATTCCGTATTCTCTACATACATACATACATACATACATACATACATATATACAGGAATTACTGCACTAAATGCTAGGCTATGCCTACACAGGTAAGACAAGTTGTTATTAAACAAACCTATTTAACGCCACTATTAAGATCACCACTTCCAAGACTTTCTTATCCAAACCAGCAAACATATCTTTTTGAAAGATTTATTCTTCAAAAATGCCTTCGACTTATTTTACTATTATTATTGAATATTTTCGCCAGTCCTAATTTTTCAATTTTCCGCTCGCGACGACCATTCTCATCAGTTGGCTAATGTCGTTACCAGCTCGTTATGGTTGAGTGAATCAGCTGACTCCCTGTCTAGTGCAAATTTCCGAAATAAAAACTGGGGAAAATCGTTATTTTACACATAATTGAGACATTTTCATAAGTGAAAACCCATATAAATGAAAAGAACGACCAAATTTACATGGGAATATTTAAAGTTTGACACGATTTTTTATGGGGTTACTGAATGCAAACCTTTGAAAGTCGGTACATTTTAGGAAATTCCCTATCTTATAACACTAGCTCAAAATCCTGTAGCACCAGCTTTTTTTTGGGACCGGCCAGTTCACGAGCCTTGTTTTCGAATACCGCGCTCCAAAATCGAGTGCCGTCACCGTCGTTGTGGTCGCCCATCCCTCTATTTTAAATTAAAAAATAATTATTTCATCCCCGCACTTCCCCTTTAAAAGTCCCTTAAATGTTTCAGTTACATTATCAGTGTACTGTATTTTGGTGGCGGATTATGTTGATCTGTTATATGGCAGTCTTCTTCGCTAAGCTCTTGGCCCATCGTCATAGGTGTGAAATGGCAAGCGTTTGAGCAGACATCTTTGGCATTCGAAGTCAAATTCCTCACTATTTTGAGACAATTCAATGTATTTTTGCAATGGAAAATTAGCGCATTTAATATGTATCCATCTGTTGCATCCGCGTGCCCAACGTACAGGGCGCCCTTCTGTTGCTAAGTATATCCAGACGCAAAAGGTGCCCTTCCTTTTCCACTAACGGAGGAAAACTTTTTCACTTAAGCCGCAATCGCACTGGATTTAAAATAGGGAAATTTTTACCGAGACTGTGGGTAACATTCCAATGGGTAAACTTCCTGTCGTTCGCACTGGGATTTATCGACGTGGTTAGTTTTACCACAGGCCATGGTGAAACCATGGAGGTATTATTGAGAAGGAGATCACTCGGCAACAGATCCCTTTGACGCGACAAACCAATGT
>NW_022696228.1:0-682 GCF_011630105.1 Anneissia japonica
TAAGTACACATTTCAACAAATTGTGGTTTTACTGTTAACATGTGATTTCACACTGGTGCAGTGATTACACACAATATAAGAATGTACAGCCTTTTACTTGAATGCAAAAATGAACTTAAAAGATGGTAATCACACTAGGCTAGTCAAGATAATTAAACCCCAAGCAATAATTCAAATAATTAATTGATAATCTACAGTAATACATTTATCCTACAGTATTAATAAACAATTTAAAAACAAAAAAATAATTGTAAAGCACTACATTATAGTTCTGTATTTGTAACACATTAATTCACAAAGAAAAATAAAGATTACTCTGTCATAATAATAAAAGTAGTATTAATTTTTGTATTTTATGTCATGGGAAAAGGTACAGTAGTACAGTGTTAATTTTTGTATAATTAATAATGTTTTTTAATTAATTTTTTTTTTTAATATTCAACATCAAGTAAACTGCCAAATACAGGATGGAACATGAACATCCCTTTATGCGGCATAGGGAGTGCGATTAGGGCAAGCATCTTAATCACACTGTACAAGTTCACAACAAAACAGTAAACAACATTCAATTTTTTTACTTCTATTTTTCTTGTTTAAAAAGTAAGCCCAATTATGCCAAACACTGCTTTCCATTTGGCCCTTAACCAAGGAATGGCAAAAAAGCTTAAAAAAATAACCAAAA
>NW_022696229.1:0-923 GCF_011630105.1 Anneissia japonica
TTTTTTTAAAGTTAAATTATTCGGAACGCGTTTCTAGTAAAACGTGCAACTAATAAAAACATTGGAACGCGAGCATTGGTAAGGGGCAGAGCTTATAATGACGATCACCTACGGAAGTTGAAGTTGACCTTACTCCTTGTGAGCAATAGCACATGCTGCGAAAGAAACAACACACCGCGAAAATATGATAAAATAATGGTAAGCCTAAAGCATGCCATCCTTTTGGTTTAATTTTTTTCTTCAATTTTGTGCGACTGTAAAACAAAAATGTGTCTCGAATTGGAGGGTGAACTGTAATCAATAAAACAAACTGTAAACCAACAGGCAATAGATAAAGAGCTTAGCTTTGAAGAAATAAATCAATTATAATTTGCATAAAAATATACAAACGCACAAAACGTTGAACTTAAGAATTTGACAGAAAAATAGTACGGGTAAATGTATTTAGAATAGGCCTAATAGTAATAATAATAGTAATAGAGTTTTATATAGCGCACATATCCATCTAATGTACAGTAAGATGCTCAGGGCGCTTGATATGTGGACTAGGAACTCAATCAATGACTTCCTTCGCCCCTAAGGGTCCCTTCGTGTCTGTGCTACTCGGTAACCCGGTACCAGCAACCCTCGTCGTATACCACAGGGACTGTCTGCAGTACACCGGGGTATCCCCCCTTCTCGTTTCGAAAGACGCTGTGTTCTTTATAGTGCACAAGAGCCATTATACACTGGGCCTACGGTTTATAGTCCTTATCCGAGAAGACTTGTTCTACCACCAGAACCAGATGAGATATTATGGCTATAGCTTGCGGCGCCCCTGCTAACCAATCGGCCATTCGACCCACCAGAAAAAAAAAAAAGTGATGACTAGATCGGTGATTGAAATTTCTTATATAGTAGCATTCAATTACTGTAAATACATA
>NW_022696230.1:0-528 GCF_011630105.1 Anneissia japonica
TTATCTTTGTACTTTGTAATGCACAAAAAGAAATTGATATACTTAATTTGTTCTTTCTGTTGTTTCTTGTCTGTCTGTTTCTCTTCAACCTTCATCAAGCAGTGTGCCTTTTACATTTCAAGCTCCACCTCCCCAACCACCAAAACAGACTCGTTTCCATCCTAACCCATCCGTCAAACCATGTGGTGCATGCCATGTACCAAAATGTGGTGGGCCTGTCTCTTATACACATCTAGATGTGTATAAGAGACAGCATTACTCTTATACACATCTAGATGTGTATAAGAGACAGGTTTATGAGAATTATGAACATTTCAAGACAGTGGTGGACAAAGAGCTAGGCAGGAGGAAGAGTAAATGAATGACTATTCTTTAGCTTTTTGCTCATGTTGAATTTTTCTGGTTATTTTTGGAAATAGCAAGTATCTTTGAATAATGAAATGAACATAACAGCACTGAAAATGTGTAAATAATGAAGTGATCTATGTACATTTAACTATAACTAATTTTAACATTAACAATTAACTT
>NW_022696231.1:0-526 GCF_011630105.1 Anneissia japonica
AAATGAAAGAATTGAATTCTCAGAACGATTATCACATGTGTGTCGGTAGGTTTCCAATTAATATTAAATTTAATATTATATTTTTTAATTAAATAAACATAGTATATAATCAACAAATATTATATTAAAATATCAATCTTATTAATTGTGTTTTCAGAGACAATGTTGGTGAATGTATGGTGCACCTGTTGATTGAATGTGTTAGAGAATCCCTCATCATAACAAAGAGAGAAGATGATGATCAACATATAGGTAAGCAATCTGCCTTTTAATTAGAATAACCATGCGCTAATATGTAACATTTTAATTGGGTGAAAATGTATTGATTACCATTTGCTTTGTCTACCTTTTGAATAAAAATCAATCAATCAACATGGATTTGCAAAGCTCCAATATCCACGGCAAAATGCAATGTTCAAATGTTGATGACTAGGTATATGATTGAAAGTTCCACTTGATATTTTTTACACACTAACTACAGTGTACATTCATTTCTACTTCAATATACCTTCTAATCAATTTATAT
>NW_022696232.1:0-2705 GCF_011630105.1 Anneissia japonica
CATTACCAGAATGTGGATAAATACATATTTGCAGTTATATACGATGCTATATTTTATTTCTCGTGAGAGGGCGGTCGATTGTCCGTTTATTAATCACAGCAGCATATTCCCTGTTTAAAAAACACTTTTAATTTTTAAGTAATCTAGATTTGTATATTATTCATAATTCTTATCTACTATACAGTAATATGATTATATCTACAGTTCTTGATATGAAAACAGCCTCATTGTGAAACTGGTGAAAATAATTTCACCCTATCGTTATAATGGAATATCCAGATAAGTTTTTTGATACTCTTCGGTGATTCTAATCAAATGCGAGAGAACTGTATCTGATCGTCAAGTCGTCATTTTTCCCAAAATCTTTTTATTATTTTAGTAGTGGAAGTTTCCACTTAAAATTGTGTATTTTATTTTTTTTTATTATTAAAATTAAATTTAAAATTAAAACTATTTATAATAAATTTCGTGATATTGCCTTTTTGTTTGGTAATTCCGTTATCTCAGAATATATTTCCCCTCCGCCGAGAAAGAGTATATTTTCATTTAATTTATTTCGCCAAATTCGATCGTAAAAGAAGACACACAAAAGACAATGCACTTGTCGGTGTTATGATAAACAATGGCACATTTATTGCTGTGACTGTTTTCAGAATAACAAACATTCAGAATATTAAATAGTAAAATATAATGTAAAAAATATATTATAAAAATAGATATAAGTGCATGACAAAATATAACAATGAGCAATATCTTAAACACGAAAAATCACATCAGAAAGTAATAGAAACGATGTGCTGATGCAAGTTCATCTCAGAGGTCAGTAGGAGGAGTCCCACACCCTCGGAAACTGATTGAAAATACTTAAAACAATCAGTGCGATAATTGATGCAAATTTAATAGTGACGGAGCTGGTTAATAATATTGGAAAAGGAAGAGAAATGGCAGTGTAGGCCTACTGAATATATTAAACATTAACCCCTATGACTAGGGGTGTCTCAAAAGAGGGATTCTACTGTATTTTATCAATATTTTTTTTCGACTTCACCTTCAGGTAAAAATTAAATGAAATAACAATGAGATAAAAGTTAAATATAAATAAATATTAGGCATATTTATTTGTATAGGCCTATATGGTTATGATCTTGTTTAAAAGCCCGTTTTAATAATAGGCTTATATAGTGCGATTTTATATAGAGTATCTGACAAAAGGTATAGTCATATACGGCTCTTTAGTCCATTTTGTACGGCGCATTGGGACAGTCCATCATAATGCAAGAATACAGTATTGCATGATTTTTGTGTACAGCGCCCTCAATTCAGTATCATCACTTCTCTCTGCTATTCTACTGTACTGAAGTTTGTTTTGCACAATTCTATTATTATTTTAGGGTAAAAACAATTAAAAAAGTATAATCAATGACCTATGTATAGTACAGTATCTGTGACAATAATCATTCACTTCTGTGCTGATATTGAACGTGTTTTGTATACCACGGGCCTGCGCACTAAGGTTTGAAGGTCATATTAACTGAAGCGAATGATTCCAAGGTCTGGCCTGATATTATCATACTTGTGAACTTGACTGTAAAGTGCACCTATTCACTTTACAAATCGAGACACCATGGTCCTTTCATAGCAAATTGTTCAAGTTCAAAGAGAATGGGAAAAAAAACCCATATAAAATTACGTTTTATTATTGTGACTTATCATTGAATTGTGAGTCAGTAATCTGGTGTTTTCGTATCTGCATCGATAGTCAAACAGACAGTTAAATGATTACTGTATTATAAAAAATGAGATTTTGTATTAATTGCATACAGTATAGCATTTACTAAATTTGATTTTTTTTTAATTACACGTTTCTGTTTAATATCAAATAAGTTGCTGACCAGGATTTATCTTGAATCTTCCTTTCGGCCACGGTGAACGGCCGACAAATTCGTTGACGATTTACAACAACGGTGTGGGGCTTGGACCATCTCGTATATATATATATACACATTATATAGTATTATTATTTTTAACCATTCTTTGTGAGTATATTTAGCTATAACTATCTTCGGGTAAAATGTTAAAGTTACAAACCCGTAGAACAATATCTCAATTCTTAAGCAAAATATCGAATAAGTTTTAGGGCTTTAATAAGACGGTAATTATATTGTTTTTTGTCTTAATCTCGCACTATGTTTTGCGATGTGATGTACCAAATCATTTTCCGAGAGTAAACGCATAAAGAAATCTTGAATCTTGAAATATATAATTATAAAATAAATAGATAAATATTGGCATATAAGTTACATTTAAGAAATTTGTAGTTTTCAAATATAGAGCCGGGGCTTATTCAATAACGAAAGAAGAATGAAGATAAACTAACTAATTATAAAGCTTTTCCTTAATGAAATTCATATAATATGGCTTTGGAAATAATCTGGAGTTATTAAAACATAGGCCTTCACTTATTGGCCTGCCTACACCACCGTGTGTACCTCAGAATCTCGGTCGCATTGTCCAAACCTCGATATGTAATCTGCGGAAAATTTCCGAGGCTCATGTCATACCATGCAAACAATATTATTGGGTTGTTTCAGGATTGTTATTGAAGTTAACATTCGTAAGGTTTCAAGTCCGCTGTTGTCTTTTTTTAATGATTTCTGATCTTTATCATTCGTCAAGGTCTTCCATAAAAGAACTTAAAATTCAAC
>NW_022696233.1:0-1306 GCF_011630105.1 Anneissia japonica
ATTCAACATTTTGTCATTTACAGTTGAGTTCAACCATTGAATACTATATCTCATAAATATAAACATTTCATTTCCACTTGGTACAGTAGGAAATGTATGGGGGTGTAGTAGTGTCTACTATAGTTACTCCCCTAGGCATGCCAAAATTTACATGTACGTGTGCTATTACAGCGCCCCTGCCTAAGTGAACCGTATGCAAACTATGTAATCTTACAGTTCCCTCTGACAGAAATGGCTAATGTAGATGAACGGTTTACTATTTAATATTTATGAGATATAGTAAAACAAAATTTATACAAAATGGTTTTATTTCGGTAAAGTAGTTTAACACCTTGGAAAGTAGAATTCATTATGTCACCTCAAACCATGGTATGTGTGTGTAATGTTCTAAAACATGAAGCCACCTAAACATAATAAATTGTAGGATACTGTAAATCACAACACAGATAGTCTCAGATAGAAGGGTTTTCCCTGATGGAAGCTTTTCCTGTATTTTTTCCAGAATACGGTACTTGACATCTGACGATGTGTTTCCCCACTGGATGCTTCAACACGGAAGGCAGGTACGGTATGCTATTTATGGCATCGGAATTCACTTTAAGGTATATAAAGATGTACTGTCTATCACGAGCTATCCATTTAACTGCCCAATTTAATACATTATATGCGTTTTTAACTTATAATTAAAAATTTAAATGAGAAAAACAAATTTCCAATCTACAGTATTAATGTACAGAAATTCATGTATACTGTACTATCTTTAAAAAAAAGTCAATGCTATCTTCAAAAGAGGCCCATGGGCTTCTTTTCGGGGCTAGTTATTTTGCAACTAAACAGTGGAGGCTTCAATTCGAGATGGGCTTCTTCTCAAGAGTAATAAGCCCATTGTGCTTCTATTCAAAGTTTTACAGTATCTGCATGCAATATCTTTATTGCAAAATATAGGCTCCCAGAGGGAATGTTTGTACTGCATTATATAGTATTATATGGTACTTTCTATATGGGAACTTGATTATTGTAAAATTTATGATTGAAACGTTTGGTCACTATAGGTTTGTTTGGTTTTTAAGGTGGTATACAATTATGTGTTAATATAATAGAGTTAAGTAGTCGTTATTATGAATCATAATATCAAAGCTTTGCAAAATAATAACCCATCCACACTTTCTGTGTTGGCAATTCACATTTGAATAACTGTACAAGTAAAGGATTGTTGACTGTTCATTCCTTTCTACTGTAGGACAGGTCCAGAAACCTTATTGTGCGACATATAGCAGCGCCTGAACACATAATCATTGAGGTCCCC
>NW_022696234.1:0-889 GCF_011630105.1 Anneissia japonica
AAAATAATTTAAATAATATTAATTATAATAGATAAATAAATAAATAAAGAAAATATATATTTGAGTTGGTGATGTTGACGTCATGATGCAGTGCCAGGTGTAATTAAAGGTGTTAAAATGTTTGGGAATACTTTTAATCAAACAATAGGAATGTTATTGAATAAAACAATAGTGCCATTTAGGGCCTAATAGGATTATTTAATAGGATTAATTGTTTTTGAATAGGTTGATGACTTTGCTTAAATAGTAAGGAATTAATTTCTATTGGATGAGAGATTTCAGTGACTTAAAATGCAGTGACTTGTTGGTTTGAATTGACCGGGTAAACAAGATCAGGATGATGACGTTGCTTCGTGACAAGAAATGAATTCTATTGGTTGAGAGATTTCAGTGACACGCTTGGCAATGGTTCCCGATCTCAGCAAAAAACAAAAATAACACGACCACTTCGGTCCCAGAAGTGGTCACAGCATGTGTGTATGGATCAAAAAGGTAAAAAATCAACTAAGCTCTATGATATGTGGATCTGATAATTTACTGCGGGTTTCCGGGAGAGAAGAGGGAGAAAATGACTGTTTGTACCACTTTTTACAGGGCGGCATCCTTTATCAAAACAAGAAACCAACAAAGTTGACAAAAATATAAGAAAAAATGAGTTGTTAAAAATCACCCTATATCACCTATATTTAGAGACCCAGCCCCATTCACTTAATATATTTCAAGAATATTAAATGCGCCACTGGTGTTCCTTTCTATGTGTCTGTGCTCCAGTGGTTCCAATTTGGGACCACTGAAGCACAGTACCAAAAATAATATAGACAGGAATCACTATATCCCTTAAAACATTATATGACGATACACATTTCTTTATTGTTTTAATATTGTGATG
>NW_022696235.1:0-1113 GCF_011630105.1 Anneissia japonica
ATCTATGGAATTATCTTCTTTGCTAAGATTAATCTAGGTAATCTATTGATTAAACAATTTTTTTTTGTAACATTGACATGGCAAAAGAAATTGTGAAAAATTCAATAAAGGTATTACGGCACCTACGAGGTTTAACAGATATGCAAAATAAAGATGTTAAGTAATTACCATAGATACCATTAACACATTTAAATAAAAATGTTATATCCAGGAAATTATGTCGACTTTTAAGTGAAGGAACTTAGATTAATAGAACTTTTTGGAACATTACATACCCTTGAAACAAATTTAACAAAGCGGTGTTGAATAATGTCAATTTTAGAGGTTTGTGTTTATTCAACTGATGCTGTTAAAAATAACTGTACAAGTTTCAACTTGCGGTCTAACTAAGGAATCAAATAGAGAGATATGGGTATTTACATTATTAATATGCCCGCAATTCCGCTTGACGAGTCCTAATATCCTATTAATTCCGCTTGACGAGTCCTCACATCCTATTAGCTTTAAAATATATAATGTTTAATATGTTCGTTAAAATTAAGCTTAGAGTCGATAATTATGCCAAGATCACAATGAGAATTTTCATTGTCTAAAGTATGATTACAAATACTGTATGGAAATAAAATTTTGTTCTTTTTAATACAAATATTTAAAACTTTACATTTACTTAAACTAAGTTCCATATGCCAAGTATTGCACCATGAATTAAGTTTATTTAGATCATCTTGTAAAAGGCGTGATTCGTGCATATGAGATATTAATCTAATCAATTTCAAATCATAAGCATATAGTAAACAATGGGAATTGAAATTCGAAGGTAAGTCGTTTAAGAAAAGGGTAAAAAATAAAGGTCCCAAAATTGTTCCCTGTGGGACACCTGATCTCACAGGGAGCCAGTCTGATGTACTGCCATCAACTGAGACTCTTTGTTTTCGAATGTATATGTAATTGCGCAAAAGCTTTAAAACATTTCCAGTAAAATAAAATTTAGAAAGTTTATAAATGAGGAGTTTATTGTCGACTGTGTCAAAGGCCTTTGCAAAATCATTGTATGTGACATCACATTGTGTTTTATTGTCAAATGCTTGATATGCAAAAGAAATTAATGTTGCA
>NW_022696236.1:0-2197 GCF_011630105.1 Anneissia japonica
TATACACTGATGAAACATATGACTACACTATACACTGATGAAACATATGACTACACTATACACTGATGAAACATATGACTGTACACTATACACTGATGAAACATGTGACTGTACACTATATGCTAATGAAACATGACTATGCACTATACACTGATGAAACATGACTATACACTATACACTGATGAAACATATGACTATACACTATACACTGATGAAACATATGACTATACACTATACACTGATGAAACATATGACTATACACTATACACTGATGAAACATATGACTATACACTATACACTGATGAAACAAGTCAGTTTTTATTGATTAATAAGCCTTCTGAACACAAACATTCTTAAATAAATTATCTCATAAAATATGAAAACCTAATTAATTTAAAACTTGTAATATAATCAACTTCCAGTAAGGCGTGATCTCCAAATTATTCCAGTAAAGGTTTTACTGACAACTCGTGATATTACTGTAATTTATTTATTCAACTGAACATATACTTTTGTTTCAGCGGCACGCACACATTTGGTGTGTTCAATGTATAAAAGAGAGAAAGAAAAACAACTAAAAATAAGTAATTGTAAAAAAAAAAATAAAAAAATGTTGTACCCCGTTTGAAAATGAACAATTCTAAATTGCTCAGTACTCTACTTGTTTGCACACGTGGTTCTGGGCCCTGCTCTCTGCACCCAAGGCTCGACCTCAAGATCTCTGCAGTTTTATTTGAAAGAGGACTCTGTACTTCGATCAGTTAAATAATAAATAAAATCTAAAGTTCATGATTTGTTGTTCATATGATAAGTAATTTTACTAGTCAACCAAATATACAGTACATCTCTCGATTCGGAGGACCTACAGTAGAACTTACAGTAAAGAGTAGCCTCAGAAAATTGTGAGTAACCAGGCGTGCGCGATGATAAAAAAAGATAGGCAGACTACCTACCTAGGCTAGATTTTATTTTATATTTAGGCCAGAATGTAATGCCGACTATACCATGGGGTCATTCCATACCAATTCAATGTGGCCGCGGAAGTCACCATCTCAGATTTTGTTTAAGTTTCGGGTTGTAAGTTTTTTAGTTGTAACTTTTATAATAACTAAGAAAAATCCAAAATTTCAGCTCAATCGGACCAATACTTTCTGAGATACCGGTGTCCGAAAAAGTGGGCGTGGCACCAATTAGAGCCGCTGACGACATCGTTATTTGGATTCTTTGATTTTTTAAGTGTTATAACTTTTTTTATAGGTCACCTACAAAGCTAAAAATCACAGTACTTGCTCAACTTTTTGTTTAGATTCAGAATGCATTCAAATAATTACTTTAAAAAATACTTTTTGGCTTCAAAATGAACGCGACAGAGCTTTCAGCAATTTTTGTTCGTCCATATCTCAAAGACTAGAAGGCCTAACCCAAAACTGTTTTGATTTCTAATACCCTACTAACTTCTGTATAGGTAAATTAAATATGGATATAAACCAAGCATGAATACTATCCAATAGATGCCTCCCATTATGGTCCAGCCAGAAATTTGAGAAATAAGGGTAGTCGTGTTTGGTGGTAGAACCCAATATGGATTTTGCAAAATTAACTTCAAAATTTAGAACAATCAAGTTCAAATGTTACAATCAGAATATTAAAAATATGTATTTACCATCTTGACATATTTTACAGGTCAGAATTACACATAATCACACATTTTTGACTGTCAGGTGTCTATTCTTGAAAATTAATATGTATTATATTTTTATCATTATGCTGATGCTACAGTTTGTGCTATATTTTCATAAAAGTGATGCCAAAATGTTTCTGTAATTATGTTTTATTACAATCTTAACTAGATTATCTTAGTTTGCATTAATTAGCATAATTTTTATTTTAATTATAAAAAATGTATAAACAGAAAATTATGTTAACAAATTTAAACTCCATAGTCTGATTGATGTATTCAAATGTTTAACTATATTTAGTTGATTTTAGTTAAAATCATTTCATAAAAAAATTATTTTAGCATTGAGTAATTAACAAGAAAATTAGTGGGCATAAATTTATTTTAGAGACCAATTTATTCAAATTTAGTTGTATTTTGTGACGACATGTGTACAATAAAACTATTTAGCTTTGGTGGAACTGCGAAAAGGCTGGTAGCAAGGTGACTTCCGTGGCCACGTTGAATTGGCATGGAATG
>NW_022696237.1:0-2016 GCF_011630105.1 Anneissia japonica
GAGAAATGATTGAAACGGCGACTGTTGAAAATTTAGAACAACAGACGATGAGTAGAATTAACTATTATTGCATTTTAATCATCACAAGCACTAGATGACGTATTAGAGAAATGATTGAAACGGCGACTGTCGAGAATTTAGAACAACAGACGGTGAGTGGAATTAACTATCATTGCATTTTAATCATCACAAGCACTAGATGACGTATTAGAAAAATGATTGAAACGGCGACTGTCGAGAATTTAGAACAACAGACGGTGAGTAGAATTAACTATCATTGCATTTTAATCATCACAAGCACTAGATGACGTATTAGAGAAATGATTGAAATGGCGACTGTAGAAAATTTTAATTCCACACTGTCCACTTGGCTGTGTCCTAGGGCAAGGCAATTCATCTGTCCACCTTGGAGTATAATTATAAATGGGTACATAATATTTACATAAACTGGTTATAGTGTGAACCTTTTAGTGTTAAGAAGTTGGTAATTGAGTTATTAAACTGCATAAAGGCTGCACAATAGGTATTGATTTAAACAACGTATATTTGCAAGCAATTTTGTTTTATTCATTCAACATTTACATTTTACTCTGTAGTGTGATGATGGAAATAGTATCATACAATGCTAAACATAATGTGTACACCTTGACCATCACAATTGATGTATTTCCGAGATTCTGAATCTGTTACAAGGTAATTTATTTTTTTCCGTTTGAGATATTTCCAAATGGATTTCAAAAAGCTTTGAAAGATAGACACTTGAAAAAGACGGACATGCTATTAGTGGAAAAAATAGTTGATGATGAAATAACATCAAACAGTGTAGTTTCTGGCACAGTCTGAAGGTAGCAAAGGTGCAACAGTTGTTAAGGACTATGGTTGTGTTGATTGGCAAAGTGGCTACCCAAATAAAGGTAGACAAAAAGAGAAAGGCATAAAAACAACCCCTGGCTCACAGAAAAATTATGAGAGCTTATGCGTGAACGAGATAGGATAAAGGAAAGAGCTTAAATTACAGTTTATACACAACAATAACCTCAGAATACTTTAGGAAAAGGAATTGATGTTTAATCTTAACCCTTAGCATGTGGGATGCGACTATAGTAGACACGCATAATGCGCAACAGGACACGGGAGGTGACTTTTTCCAAAATTGATGCCTGAGTTATTTAAAAGTATGCATGTTGCCCACAAGAGTTGCCTGGCTTCAATTAATTGTTTGTTTGTTTGTTTGTTTGTTTGGTTATAGGTCATATCTCTAACTGACTGGTTGAAAAAACCCCCAATTTTTACCACACCTTTTTTCTTACGAAATGGTTATAGAAGACTTTTTGGACGATGAAAGCAATGATGAAAATGATGATTTTAGGCCACATTATCATGAAAATGAAGACGTATCAGATGAAGGGGAAATAGGCCTAGTGCCCAGGGAATAATGAACTGCCGGGTGAATTGCCAGGAATTGTGGTGGTAGAGAAAGCAGTGGAGAAAGCGATGAAGAAAATGGTTAAGCGCCTAGAAGAGCAATTGATACATTGAACTGGAAAGAAAGGGGTGCAGCCTAGCCTAGGCCTATGTCTGGTAATAAATTAAATAATTATGTCTTTATTTCTGATCTTATTTGGAATCAATATTTTTTTTATATAGGGCCTGAGGCATATTTCTGCAGCAAAATCTTTTGAGCATTGCAAGACATTTGAGATTGTTATCATCGAGTTCCATTAGATGAACAAGTCATTCGAGCAGAGCTCATTTTCACTGCATTTATGGTAGAGCACAACATTCCCTTTGCGTCAGCTCAGCATGCAAGTTTGATATTTAAGACGATGTTTCCAGACTCCCAGGTGGCCAAGAAGTACAAGAAGTACAAGTGTTCGTACACCAAAACTGCTGCTATTATAGAGAATGCCCTGGGTAAGTCTTGTTAAAAGATGTAAATTTAAACTTCATCAATTTCGATCGACATTATGTTTTATTTCAGATGACCCCGATTTTATACTAGATGCAGGTTGAGAA
>NW_022696237.1:2258-3935 GCF_011630105.1 Anneissia japonica
ATATCCTCGGAGGAAACGATACCCTCCACAGCGTTACCGATTTGTAATGGCTGTTCCCAATAATTTATGTTATTATCCTTCACAGCCATGTTCCAGTGTAAAAGGTGCAGTGCCGAATTTCGGTCGGCTTCGCCGCTCCGACGCCACAGGAGGGAGACACACCCAAGGAACTTTGCTTGTTCATATTGCGGGGGACGATTTGAATCTAAATCCGATGTCGACCGACACAAGCACCGGAAGCAGTGCCTGCCGAAATGCCCTTCCAGGAAGGGGATGAGGCTAGCATCCTAGCGATGCTACCCGAGATCACCTTATCCCCAGGCGCCTCCTCCTTACTCGAGGAGATCGCCCGGGAACAACTGCCCCCTCCACCTGCCAAAGTGCGACGTGTTGCTTCCCGAGGAAAACCGGCGCTTCTCCTCCCCAAGGAGAGAGACCTACTTGAGACGGCAGAAGAAGCCGAGTCGACACAGAAACCCAGGAAATCGAATAAAGACTTTCAAGAGGACATTGCCGCCAGAATTCAACGGATTCAAGAGAAGAAGAAGGTGACAGTCATGCGAACCGGAGATGTCCTTCAAATCAAAGAAATCGAGCGGGACTACTTCCTAACAATTTAATTTTTCATGATTTGTTTTTAACTTCAATATCACAGAGGCATAGTAGACCCTCTGTGTAGGCTATAATTATTGCGTTGTTTTTAACTAGTTTTTAACGTTATCTCAGAGGCATGGTAGACCCTCTGTGTAGGCCATACTGCATTGTTTTTTAACTTGTTATCTCAGAGGTGTAGTAGACCCTCTGTATAGACATTCACTGTTATAGTTTAAGTTTAATGTTAATAACATTTGCAGAGGCATAGTAGACCCTTTGCATAGATCATTATTATACCGCAATTTCTCATATTACGATTCAAGGGACGAATCGGTCCAAGAGGGGGGTAATGTAACAAAATTGGTACAGTCTATATTACTTAATTATACTCTTGTATAAAATGGATTAACCCAACTAATGCAGATTGGCTCTTGTCTGATATGTTAATTAGATTTCTTCCTAAAGTTATCATACTTAATGCCGATTGGCTCTTGTCTGATATGTTAATTAGATTTCTTCCCAAAGTTATCATACTAAATGCTGATTGGTTCTCGCCTTATATGTAAATTAGAAAAGTTGTAAAGTATTTGGGTAAAGAAAACTTAGGGGAGATCGATTGGCGACTCCACTTTGATCGGACGTGAACTCAATATTGTCTTGTTTCATATCCAGTATCTACATTACTGTACCTGTAATAATTTGTACGGTGCTTTGGTAAGTTTATTTCTTATTGAAATAAAAGAGTCACAAGGCTCATCACACAAGTTAAACTGTGTCATTAATCTTTATTAGTTATCTTAAGTCGACGGAATATCACCATCGCCGAACCATACACTTGATCGAGGCTGAGAAATGTTAAATATCTACAAATTAATTGTGAATGATAAGTAATGGATTTTGAACAGTTTTGAATGAAAATATTTGTAGAAATTATGATACATAAACTTTTCAATTTTGGTGTCCCCATTTACACATGAAACCATCCAGACCAGTATGTATCTGAGCTGTTCTTTCTTACAAATGTATGTGTTAGTAAAATAATTTTATTTCAACAGTATAACTAAAAGTACATGTCATGCTACT
>NW_022696238.1:0-551 GCF_011630105.1 Anneissia japonica
AACAAAATTAACAAATTGGCGGACAGGATTTCGGAGGCGCGGTCTCTGCCCTCAGCAAAGTGAATCAAAATAAATAACGAAATTAAGAACTTGAGTGCTATTTCCGAGCACCTAGACATATAAATTGTACAACATTTTCTAAAATTTCAATCATGTGTTGTTACTTATTGTACAACATACATATTGTGATAAAATATTTTTCTTTTGAATATTAAATATTAATAAGGCTGCAAAACAGTTTCTGAATGTCCCGTACGCCACATATGGAATCGCCCTACCTTAGTACAATGTACATACCTCTGACACCAACTGGAGTGCGGGATATCCCTCCATGATGTTTAATTAATGAAAAAAGGATTTTCAAAGATATTTCTCCGCTGGAAACCATACTGTAGGTTGCTGATTAATGCATAATTTTGGTAAATCAACTTTGACATTTGTCGTCCTCTATTTCTACTACCTAACATTTTCTTTTCTTTTTATCTTTGGTTTTACCACTGCTGCACCTCCAGTTCCATTTCCAGCAGCAACTCGTTCAGTTTTCATGATAT
>NW_022696240.1:0-676 GCF_011630105.1 Anneissia japonica
TGTGAAGGTTGTGATAGTTATTGGAAATATAATTTATTTATTCATTCTATTAATAGGTAAAATAAATTTGAATAATTATTGATGAGAGTGATTGTTGTATGCCATAAAATCTTCTGTCATACATTCAGAGCTTTTGGGGTTTCATTGTTGAGTTTGCTAACAAATTAAAACGAGCATAGATAGCAATGATAGCAATTTTATTGTACTTTATAAAAGGATATAAATATAGTACTGTAAAATATTCATTTTGTGCATAAGGTGTCTATATAGTTAATACTATTAAGTTTGTATCGACCAACCAAAGCACTGGTACCATGTCATGAAACCTATTCCGTGTACACCAAGTTCTTCCCTTATAATTGTTATGTTGTGTAATAATAAACTATAGTTTTAAATTGTGAAACTTGTACATAAGGTATGCAGCTGTATATAGTTGTAAATGATAAAATAAATGTGAACTGGCTTGCTATACAATACCTTGTACTGCTATAAATATGTGTATGAAAGGTGAAGGTGAACTATGCGGGTATAAATCAGATATTTATCTTCGTATTTTCTCCTTATTAGATGTAGGCCGAATCGTTGGTTTTTGTATGAACGGGCTACTTTGAAAGCAAAGGTATGAAAAAAGCTTCCTAAATTATGCCAGAGAGTTTATACTAGTGTTCATAGATTA
>NW_022696241.1:0-1476 GCF_011630105.1 Anneissia japonica
TTGGACCCTCAGTACACAGAGTAAAACAAAAAAAAAATAGAGTATTAAAATAAGTACGGTATTTAATAGTAATATATACTGTAAATAAATTTAGACTACAGTAAGTAGCCCTAATGAAATAATAAAAAAAAATAAAATAAAATAATTAAAAATATATAGATGAGGAAAAAGAAAAAATGTGACAACCTTTCAATTCTTAATTTAAAAAATGAAATAATTTAAAATTATAAATAAAACTGAATATAAAGTTACAGCAAAGAAAGCTGGAGGTAGCTTTTGAGAGACGATTTAAAGGAGGAGTAAGTATTAGCATTACGGATATCTAAGGGAAGAGAGTCAAGGAAAGAGGGGGCATTAAAGCTAAAAGAAAGTTTGAAGAGTTCCAAGTGGGATCTTGGGATATGTCAGTCCCCTTTAGTGATCTGTCGAGTGTTCAGCGGCCATTTGTTGTTATTTTTGTGAGGCACTGACAAATTGTTTGGGGAGCAAGATTGTGTAGTACTTTAAAAGTTAAACAGCCAAGTTGACACCTACGGTATATCTGTCATGAAAAGGATGGGTCATTAGAGAAGTGGAGAGAAGTTAAATGAGTAGTAGGAGGTAGATTAAGTAGGATGCGTATAGCTTTATTTTGAATTTTCTGAAATTTAACGGTACCGGTAGTAGTGGGTTTGGAACCCCAGACAGAGCAGCAGTAGTCGAGTCTAGATAGAAACAAAGAATTGCACAATAGGTGGAGAGAAGAATTATTAGTAAATTTAGAGGTGCGTGGAGGTAAGTATGTGATGGAGTTGAGTTTTTTACAAAGTGAAAAAATATAAAATTTCCAGGTTAGAATGTTGTCAATGGTCACGCCAAGGTGTTTGAGAGGTTACATATTGGATAGGAGTGTCATTTAAAAGAAGGTTTATTGAATGATTAACTTTTAGCTTATTAGAAGAGCCTATTAGCATAGATTTAGTTTTGTTAACATGTTGTTAGATTTGAGCCAGGTAGATAGTAGTTGAAGAGTAGCATTAAGCTTCTGTTCAATTAGTTGTGAAGAGGGGTTAGTGAAGTATATATATATATATATATATATGTAACTAATACGATGGTACAACAAAAAAAAGAATAAAAAGAAAAAAAAAACTCACATTTATAAAAACAAGATTAATACACTGGGTAGAAAAATAAGAATTGTATTAATTTAATATTTAGTCATATCATTTACAAAATGTGTATAACATTATTCTGTGATGATTGAATTAAAATAAAGGTGGGCAATTAGTAGCAATTTTGTGTTTTTTATAACGCTCCACACTTGCGTGTCAAGACGCTTTTCATAATTCTAGTGTTCTTGGTCAAAGCACTTCATCCATATATTCTCTCTAAGTTAAACAGGGGTTCCAGGTAGGATAGGATGTCAATTCGCTGCAACATTAAGGAATACTCCACCAGAGGACGTAGTAAGTAATCCATAAGTGTTTGATCCAA
>NW_022696242.1:0-1424 GCF_011630105.1 Anneissia japonica
TTAATTATGCAGTAATTAACGAAAAATCAAAGAACCTGTAGTAATATACCTGCTCACGATTAAAAATAGCACGTTTTCGTGAAATGTATGCGATAGCGAGACCGATATTACTCAAGTTCAAAAGAGTTGAAATGGAAGTTTTCTTTACTGGATCCTGACAATTTTATAAATAATTGCTATTTCTTTTGAATGCAGGATATACACGTCGTATATATGCCATTTACTCACCTTCGTACAGCCAAAAATTGTCTTTTCTTTATAATTGTTGATATAATCAGCGGGATTTGATACTGTAATAAAACTCCATTGGTTGAAATATATGTCATTTAGATTTACCGTTAGGTGTCGAACATGCTTCACTTTATATTAGGAACAAACAATAAATTAAATTGTTTAATAGTTGTTATTCAATAAAGCTAGGTCTGCTATACAATTTGTAATTGTTGTAGGCTATATTCATTACTTTTGATATAGGCTTAATAGTTTATAGCAGTTTCGATTTGTGACATTAATAATTATGTTTAATAATAGAAAAATAATGGTAACAATACTTATGGGCATAAAGGTAATTTTAAATATACAGTAATATGAATGTGTTTAAATAAGCAGTGGAAGGCCTATTTTAGTGCAAGCAGCATTTCGTGACGATTCGTGATTTATTTCTTTAGGCACGAGCGCCAATGATATGCCAATGCAAACCTAAACCTAATCAGTATTCCAGGTGGCATATCCGTCAAACAACAGGGGACTGATTTTACCAGTACACCAGGGTAACCCCCTACTCTTCTCGAAGGATGTACTTGGTTCCTTAAAGTGCACACGGGACAAATGCGTACACTGGGCCTACTGTTTAAAGTCCTTGTCGGAGAAGAATTGCACCATCGGAACCATTGGCGAGTGAGCCGTTCGAACCAGCTCTAGGGGGCGGATTTACGGGAGCCCCACCCCCCCTTCTACCTTTTTTGGGAGGTATTGGTGTGAACAGGGCTTAAATCAATGTATTTATTTAAATTCAAAGCTTTTCTTGTAAATGATATGTTTAATATTCCAATTTTTAGTGTGTCTTAAAACTAGATGAAAAATATGTGGATGGCGGTCAAATTATTAATTATATAACAAAGAGGAAGAAAACAAATCATAATATTTTTAAAGTACTGTAATTTTAAATTACAGTATTCTATTTTTGTTTTCATACTAGCATTTAAAGAACAGTATGTGGTTTTATAATTATGTAATTAGTCAGCTCGGAAAATTAGCTTTTAATGTTAATGATACTGATATTGATATAACTATGCATGCGAAGCACATTCGTTTAAGTTATTAGCAGAGTTTAGTTGTAATGCATATCTATATAATATTCAACTTTATTCTGAAGGGGCTGGAATATTGTCAAACAGCGAACTTAATGACTTTTACCAATTGAC
>NW_022696243.1:0-730 GCF_011630105.1 Anneissia japonica
TATTATTATTATTTTGTCTGGAACTGTTGGCCAATTCATGTACAGTATATCGTATAAGTAACCATTGCTAATTAGCATGCATCAGCTCTGTACAGCTATATAAACCATTTGTTATTTTATAAAGTTTAGGCCTACGCCCTTATTGTTTATGCTAATAAAGTGTTATTTTATGGCGAGCCGAGTTGTCATTTAATCATAAATAGAGATATCTTAGTTTTAAATGGAGATATCTTAGTTTTTAATAGAGATATCTTAGTTTTTAATAGAGATATCTTAGTTTTAAATAGAGATATCTCTGTTAATAGAGATATCTCTATTAATAGAGATATCTCTATTAATAGAGATATCTCTATTGAAAACTAAGATATCTTTATTAAAAACTAAGATATCTTAGTTTAAAACTAAGATATCTCTATTTAAAACTAAGATATCTCTATTTAAAACTAAGATATCTCTATTAACAATGAAATTAGAGATATCTTAGTTTTAAACAGAGATATCTTAGTTTTAAATAGAGATATCTTAGTTTTAAATAGAGATATCTTAGTTTTAAATAGAGATATCTCTATTAATAGAGATATCTCTGTTTAAAACTAAGATATCTCTATTTAAAACTAAGATATCTCTATTTAAAATTAAGATAGCTTAATAGAAATTAAGATAACTTAATAGAAACCTTTATAAAAAGAAAACACTGTTCATCTGCTATAAATAATAATATTAATAATAC
>NW_022696244.1:0-538 GCF_011630105.1 Anneissia japonica
CCAGGAAAAAGAAGTTGATAAATTTTTCTTACACTTCGAGAAAATTGCCAGTAATTTAAAATGGCTAAAAGAAAACTGGACTTTGCTTCTACAGAGTGTATTAATAGGTAAAGCTAGGGAAACTTACACCCAGTTATCCATAGAACAGAGTTCATGTTATGATCTAGTTAAAGAGGTCATTCTAAAGGCATATGAACTAGTCCCCGAAGCATATAGGCAAAAATTTTGAAACACAAAAAAGGAAAGTGATCAAACCTACCTAGAATTTGCTAGGAGTAAAGAGAGATTATTTGATAGGTGGTGTGTGTCCAAGAAAATTGAAAAGGATTACGATAACCTCAAACAACTAATTCTCATAGAAGAATTTAAAAGATGCATAAGTTCCGAAACAAAAACTTACTTGGACGAACAAAAAGCGGAAACTTTAGACGATGCTGCTAGATTAGCAGATGACTATGCTTTAACTCATAAACCGTCATTCATACAAAGACCATCAAATTCACACACGCCTCCCTTTAAGAAATTGCCCCATGCTAGT
>NW_022696245.1:0-683 GCF_011630105.1 Anneissia japonica
TATATGTATACCATGATATATTGGTTTACAATCAAATATATTTGAAATATCTTTTTTTACCAGATCTTATGGAAATTAAAAACAGAATGTTATTTTATTCTTTTTTGTATTTCCAAGACATTTTGTTAACAAACTATGATTCATTCATTCATTTATATTTACCAAAATGTCTTTCAATATTATACTTACATTATCACAGAAATATATAGTTTTTGTTATGCTAGACGTCTCCTCTAAATAATATTGATCAGTTTAACTTATTACTTAACGCATTTACACTTATTATATGTTTATTTGTACATGTGACTAGGGGTTTTCATCTTTATAAGCTTTTGCTTTTTTATTGTTTGTTTCATATAATTATTTGTTTACTAGTTATATTATATTACTTGGAAAATAAGAGAAAAGAAATAAAAAACAAAAATATAAGAGTGCCGTACAGTTTAAACATGGCTGGCGCAAGGGGCAGTGGTGGGTATAAAAACCACATTTCGTCGGGCCGGGAGAAAACAAAAAGAATTATATGTATTTTCTACATATTAGTTAACTCTAAAATCGAATTTTAAAAAAAGCATTTGAAACTCTAAATGTTTGGGGCTTCGTTAAAAAGATTTTAAGCGACGCCCAACCACGCCTATTTTGCTCTTGTCAGTGACATCGCCCCCCCCCCCCACGGGCTTTGG
>NW_022696246.1:0-555 GCF_011630105.1 Anneissia japonica
GGGGGGGGGCGAAGGTGAAGTGGGGCACTAATTCGCAAAATAAGGTGATTTTTAACAACTTGACCGTGATTTTTTTTCAACAGTTAAACTGTTGTGTGATTAACCCTGGTGCTTTCTTAGACGGAGTCGACGTAAAGGTAAATAAAACTCGGGGGAGAAAAACTGTTCCAAAGGCATGTTTGCAGGCGCGTAACAGGGGTCTTGGGTCATTTAATAATAAATATGGTACATATATTAGTTTTAAATAGAGATACCGGTATCTATTAACAGAGATATCTCTATTTAAAAAACTAAGACATCTCTATTCAAAACTAAGATATCTCTATTTAAAATAGATATTTCTATTTAAAACTAAGATATCTCTATTTACGATTAAATTATAATTCGGCTCGCCATACTTAATACTGCACGAGTTTTTAAAACAGTCCTATCCTGTAACATTAATAAATTAAATCTTGTCATATATATTGAACGGTAATGTTGAATTTATTCATACGGATTGTAATTACCCTGGGATTGTATGTTTATGTTTAATATGAAGCGTATTGATAAACT
>NW_022696247.1:0-1318 GCF_011630105.1 Anneissia japonica
ATATATTTTAATTTAGTTAGTAAATCATACTACAGCATTTATATATGTCTAGCCTATAATAATTGGTACATAATGACATGAAAAAAACATTAAATCCTGCCTCGCTAGGCTCCATCTGTACGTGCATAACTAGGCCTAAGGCCGCAGAGTCACGACCACCACTACACACAGACGCCCACTCAACACAACACACATACCCTGCAGTGCAGATAGAGCCTAGGCCTACATGTATTTCGGGATCGATATTAAAATAAACTTCATTTTTCGGAAAACTACTTAGTACCAAAACTTAACCATGATTTTTTTTAGTATTGTTATTAAGGCCAACTCAGACAGCGTCGGCCGACGCAGCCCGACGCGATTTGTTGTCGCGTCGGGTCTGTGTGAGTTGAACGCAGACGCGATGGTGTGCGTCGGGGGCAGTCGCGTAGTAGAATATTAAACGTGTTTAATATTTCTCACGACGGCTTAAGACTGTCCCCGACGATAAATCGGGTCGGGCTGCGTCGGCCGACGCTGTCTGAGTTGGCCTTTAGAGAACTGAAGCTTACTTGAAAGAAAAAGTATTTTTTATGCAGCGATTCTACAAAGTTCCAAATCTTCGCGGCGAACAAACTTGGGGCATCCATTCCCCCATGTGATTTCCGATTTCGTTAATTTGTTGAAATTTATTTACTCAACTGACAGCCATCTCACTGATTAAGGTCGGCGCGGGTGAAAAAGATCGTAACATGGAGGATAAACAAGGCGATTCTACCACGGATCCAGAGGTGACGGAACTAGGGGGTGCTCTATCCCTGCCTTGCGTGGAGTTGTTATTTTGATAAACAACTTAAATAACAACTCCCTGGTCTTGTTTACGACATTTTAAGGCTGAGCGAGCGCCATAGTATACTGGCTTAAGATAAGAAATTTTGTTTCATTGCTCTACGACATCGTGGAAATCACATTTTTCGTGAAATTTTCGGGATATTTAAAAAAATCGGGAGATTATTAATAGAAATCGGGAGGGCGTTAGACGGCCTCAAAAATCGGGAGAAACCCGCGATTTTCAGGAGACTTGGGATCTCTGCGCATGTGGCTGAAAGAAACATGTGTAATTTCTCCTTTTAGAAGCTGAACTTGATATCTCTTGTTTAACACACCGAAGATATATCAAACCTGCGTATACAATCGTTTTTCTTCGTTTCACTTTATCGTGAGTTACAAAAACATGTTTTTAGTGGGCTAAATATTTCAAGTCGGCGAATTAGCCTGACCCTAGGCTGACTAAAAAAATCGGCCTGCGGAGTTGTCATTTTAGTCGAGGTTGGCGTCA
>NW_022696248.1:0-988 GCF_011630105.1 Anneissia japonica
CTTTATATGAAAATACGCACTGTAAATATTAATAAATATTTCAGAATTGAAGGAAGCACATTGAATCAAACGGCTGCTACTGCAGTGACAGTGCCAGGAGGCACAGGACCACCTGTTTAATTACTTGTTTACTTGTACTCCCATCCGGGACCTTTGACCACCTGTTTAATTACTTGTTTACTTGTACTCCCATCTGGGACCTTTGACCACCTGTTTAATTACTTGTTTACTTGTACTCCCATCCGGGACCTTTGACCACCTGTTTAATTACTTGTTTACTTGTACTCCCATCCGGGACCTTTGACCACCTGTTTAATTACTTGTTTACTTGTCCCATCCGGGACCTTTGACCACCTGTTTAATTACTTGTTTACTTGTACTCCCATCCGGGACCTTCACAGATGTCGGAAGGGAGTGACTTTCACAGATGTCGGGTAGAAAATTTATGACTATGGCACCTCTAGAGGCCAGAAATGACATTCTCGGACATAAATTTTACACTAATTTTTTTTATACCAATTTTTTTTTTATACAGTTGAACTTGCCTTTTGAATCCAAAATGCCATTGAAAAATTGTTCAACTTAGATAGAATTTGACTTACAGATTGCTAATTAATGGAAAACAACAATTTGGCATGTAAAATAAGATTGATGTAGAAATTATTCAAGTTAGGCAAAATCGACTTAAGCAAGTTTAACTGTAATTTGGAAAAATTTAGGGGCTCGGGCTGGCTGTTACCCCACACAGTGATACCCATCAGCACTGACTTCCATGAGACAATTGATAATAAAATATTGAAAACATGCAAATACTGTATTATGAATTTTCGGGAGATAGATTATATCCGGGAGATTCTTGCTTGCTTGCGGGAGTGTGGAAGGTCGTCCCGATTATCGGGAGACTCCAGCAAGTTCTGGGAGACTTCGGACCCCTGTCAACACAAACTGATTTTGCTCTTTTGAGAAACAATCCAAAAAGTAAATTGAT
>NW_022696249.1:0-1930 GCF_011630105.1 Anneissia japonica
CCCCCCCCCCCCAAAAAAAAAAAATTGTCAAAGGTCCACATTCTTTAAAAAGACATTATTTTTCTAGGGCCTTTTCACAATGACATAAATGAAAAAGCATATGTACCAGCAATGAGTCCAAAGACCTTGCCAATTGCGTGACGTAATCTATCTCAATTCCAGCACTCCTGAAACTGAGCCTGCCATCCGCTTCAAGCTGGTAGCGCTGTAATCGATTTTCCTGTCTCCCACTGAAAAGGTAAAAAAAATATGATAACGACCCACCCAGAAAAAATCCTGGATACACCCCTGACAAGATGTAGGCAGATTATAGACCAATTGTCTAATAGTTACCAGGGCCGGCGGACGTTTTTCAAAGTGGGGAAGGGGGCCCACTTATAAGATAAATGGGAATATGAATCATGCAGATCTGGAATCAAACCTAGGGGGTGGGGGTAAACATTTTTCCCAAAAACGAAAGGGGATCTTGGGGTCCTCCCCCTGGAAAATTTTGATTTCTAGATGACGGGAAATGACCTTTATCGACTTTTGATCTAGGTGTCAAAATTCAAGGTTCCCACCTCCCCACCACCCGTCTTGAAAACAATTAGATAAACTTTCTCATTCTTCTACAATAAATTGACCAGTTATGTGTGTATACCTACATAAAAAAAATGAGCTTTTCCGACTTCTGAGGTGTCTTAATTACTTTTAAGTTCTTCAAAAATCAAGGTTTTCCCCTTTTGAAAAGGGTCAGGTAATTTTTCCCATTGTTATTACAGGAAATACCGGTAGGCTTTATGTGTGTATACATACATAAAAATAAATGAGTAGTTGCATACGTATTCTTTTTTAAATGAATCCATAAGCTCCAAAGAAAAAGGGGGGTGGGGTGGATTTTTATTCCTAGAAGGCGGGAAATGAGTTTTCCCGACTTCTCAGGTGTTTTTTATTTACCTTTAAGTTCTTAAAAATTCAAGGTATTCCCCTCTTGAAAATATTATGATGAATAAATCAACCCAAAGAGAAAAGGGAGGTTCAGGTTCTCCCCGGGGAAATGTTTATTTCTAAATGGTGGGAAATGAGCTTTCCCGACTTCTGAAGTATCTTTTAGCGACTTTAATTTAAGCTCTTCAAAATCCAAGGTTTTCCCCTCTTGAAAACGGTCAGTTAAATTTTTTTCGATTGTTATTACAGCAGATAGGCCTTATGTGTGTATACACAGGGCCATCGGAACCGCACCGGCTTTGGCCGGACCACTTTTTCTCAATCCTATCATAGGTCTCCCTCCATACCACAAATTAAAAATCCTTTTTTGGACCAGGATTTTAGTGGTCTTTAGCAGCTTTGGTCTCTAATTTGAATCAATATAATTAAATGACGGCTTTAAAAGTAGTCTTTAATATCTCTATTTAGAGGGGAATTAAGAAATGATATACGGTAAATGTAAGATGTTTGAAAGGGTGTAGGGCCTACAGTTACTGTAAGATGTTATTATTATTAATGCTAAAACTATTTCTCTGTAGTCAAGTCCTGTGCATGGTGGTCTTTCGGTGTCGAATTCAAGTCCCAATTTGGGAGAATCCACATCCGGGAGATCTGTTTAAATGAATTTTCTTATCACAACCAAATTTTGCTGTGCATGGTGATAACCATTAATGATTGGTACTAACTGCTGCGCAGACAATTGATGTTACAGTTTAAAAAATTGTTAAAGCATGCAAACAACATCATGAATTTCCGGGAGATGGTTTATTTCGGGGAAAAATATGCTGGAGTTTTTCCTGTCAGTTTCTAGGAGACCCCATTGCGAGACTCTACGGGAGACATGGAACTCATATAGGTTCTGAATGTGGTCTTCAGATTTCTCTATTTAGATGTAAATTAAAAAATAATACATTAAATGTTTTAAAATGGTTGTACAGAAACTGCATGCTCTTATTTATTCTTA
>NW_022696250.1:0-1048 GCF_011630105.1 Anneissia japonica
CAACGTTCCCGTCGACCTGGCCCTCGCCGACCCGGTGATGGAGCTGATCGTCAAGCATTGGGAACACGGCAACGTCGTTCGGTTCGCTTACAGAGGGTCCACGAGACCGATAGAAGCCATCGAGAATTTCGCGACGTTTCTCCGAACCCACAACCTTCCCTTCGTCAAGAACGTCAGCTACAGGTACAAGGTGGAATCGGGCATCCACACGCAGGCCGTTCTCGGCGACGTGTACAAGAGCCTGCACGAATGCCTCGCACAAGCCGGCGAAAATCGAAGCGGGAGCAACCTGCACGCCATCGTAGCGAACACGTTGGCGCCGGACACGGACGAATCTATCTCGGTGGCGTTCCAGGTCGCCGTGTTCAAGGATTACGAGCGGGTGGTGAGACAGACTTATCCGAACATGGCGACGGAGGAGATACTTCGGATGGCGAGAGACAGTCCGGTGACGAGAGTGGCGCCGATGTCCATGACTCTGAACGAAGATTTCGTGGCCGCTTTCGATCGGGGAGGTCGGAGAGGCTGCAAGTATGCTCTGATATTATACGGTCACAACTTCAGACGTTAAACTTTCTCCCTCTCTCTTTTTTTGTAGGTAGATAGGTAGGTAGATATACAGATAGATAGATAAATATACACAGTATTTTTTCTTACGTAGAAAAAGAATCAATAACAGACAATAAAATTAATACTCTTGGTAACAATAAATTACGTTTTTCGAATCTTTATTTACAATCATGTTTAACATCGATTTCAAAGTGTGTGAGTGTGTATGGCTGAATCTTTTAAAATAATAACAACATAGAAATAAATCACGAGAGAACGCTGAAATCGATCCTGTGGAGATTCGATCCCTCGACTTGGACCCATCTGAGCTTCGGCAAGATGACGTCCACGTTGACGTAGCGATATGCGAACTGCGTGCCGGTCTCGGCTAAAGTCAGACGACACTCGACCTGGTATTCTGGTTTGACGTCGATGAATCGAAAAGAGAACGACGTTGCGTACTCGACGAGATCAACCTTCCTGTTTCCTAGCGGATCGA
>NW_022696251.1:0-1349 GCF_011630105.1 Anneissia japonica
CTATGATGGATAACCATGTACTTTATTCTTTATTTATTGACATGTTTAAAGTCGGAGGCGGATTTTAAGGTGGGTAGTTATGCAGCCGTCCGGGGCTCATATATTTTTGAAAAAATTAAAAGAAAATATTTTGTAAAAAACGTTTTATTATTAGATTGCTCAGTGGTAGTAAGTAGGGGCCCATCGCCTTTCCGGGACTCATTTGGATATGGAGGAAGTAAGCGTTTCCCTAGAAAGCACACAGGCATTACATAATTGGTCAAACCTCCATAGTGGGGCATCCTGGGGCATAGTTGAAAGAACCCCTTCTAATAAATCTCCCAAATATTGTGTTTGTGGGATTTTAGTCTATTTGGTTTTTTTTTTTTTTTTTTTTTTAAATTATAGAAAAGGTTACGTATTGTTGTAGGAGAGTGCTTAGTATCAGTGTTACTGTAAGTATAAATAGTGGCTTCTCCTGGGCCTATTTGGACTCAGACTTCGCCCAGAATTAAGTCTTGGTAGTAATGTGCTAGGTAGTAGTAGGAGCACACCCCACTCCCTCCACCCTGAGAGCTCACGAGTTACACAAATTTTAATATGATAAGCAGGGGCGGATCCAGAGATGTCCAAAAGGAGGGGGGGGGGGCCGAAATTTGGGTCGATCGAAACAACAATGCCCTAGGGGGTTCTAGACATAGAAATTTTGGTGTTCTAGACGCCCGAAAATAACATTTGAGGCGTTCTGGTCTATCATTTTTTTCTTTTCCTTCCTTTTTTTCTTTCTTTTTTCTTTTTTTTAACCTCCCAAAAGGGAAATCCGCCCCTGATAAGACATAAATGGACTTTATGGGACAATATATGAAACACTACACCGTTTCTGATATATGTATACTGCAATACATTATTTGACATCTGAAGAGCTTTCCAACGATACCAAACACGACTACTTTTGGTGAGTTTATATACTTACTCTTATTTTATGCACATTTTAAGTATAGTATATTTTGCGGTTATTTTAAAACAAATAAACACTTATTTTTGAATTATGTTCCACTCTGGCATGAGTGACTGTAGATTTTATATGTCTGGTTTGTTGCCTGTATAGAAATTAATTAGTTTAGACACCAACATCATATCTGTAGCTTATTTAGTTCTAATTATATGTACATTTTCGATAAATTTGGCGACCATTTGCATACAAAGTGAAAAATCAAGTGTCAACAGGTCTTAGGGTGACCAGGACGGGTTAATTAGGATAACTGCTATATAGCTACGTTGACTGCTTCTAACATTCCACTCCCCGTAACTTGATTTCTAGGCCTCTTTTTAAATTTTTTTTCTAGTCTATTAGGGCTTAGAATATAATT
>NW_022696252.1:0-527 GCF_011630105.1 Anneissia japonica
ACCGCCTCGACGATTCCACCTCTACGATGGCCGGGGAGGGTCGAATAGAGAGCATGTCGTTTTCGTTCAAACCGGACGAACAGACGCGAAGCGTTCAACGGCACGTGTTCACGGCCACAAGCAAGACCACCACCGACCGCGTCTCGGTTTTCCTCACCGACGGATACGCGAGAGTCGCCGTGGACGCGGGTTCCGGGCTGATGTTTCTCAACAGCGCTAACCGTGTGCTCACCGGTAGGTGGAACGAGGTTCGATTGCTGTTCGAAGAAAGCTCGATGCAGATCACGATAGGAGTGGAAACGAGCGAGAAGAAAATGCTGGAAGGCAGGTTCACGCATCTGAACCTGAACGGCAAACTCCACATCGGCGCCGAATTGAACGGAACGACTCGAGGGCTCGAAGGATGCATTACTCCTTTGGTGGTCAACGCCGGTCGGCCGATCGCGCCGACAGGACTTGCGTCCTCCCGTCGTCGTCGTCGCCGATGTCGACGATCGCCAACAGGAGACGGAGACACCACCCCGGAT
>NW_022696253.1:0-643 GCF_011630105.1 Anneissia japonica
CCCGGTCATTTTAGTATCCAACACGTCGGGTTTACATCATATCTCCTTTCGTGGGTCAGCAACTGTTTGATTCTTCACAATTTGGCCTTTAATATTTGAACGGCCTAGATTTGTTAACTGACTTGTTTAAAATTTGTGATTTTGTATTCTCGTCTTACACATTAGGCCCTATTTATATATAAACGACCTAGTTTCGTTTATTTACTGTATTATTTAAAGGATTTCGATGTTGTTTCTCGGTTTGTCGTAGACGAGGGGAGTTTTATAATCCAAAAAGGTCGGGTTTCTTCAATACACTTTCTGCTTCATAAAAACACATTTTATAAGAAAGCCGAGGCTGAAATGACTTTAAAGTAAACAAAATAAGAACAAATTGAGGCTGAGTTATGTCAGAGTTTTATTTATAAAAAAAAAAAAACCAAACGAAAAACAAAACGAAAAACAAAAACAAGAAAAATTAACCAACCAATTTTGGTCTTATTACAAGTATGCGCAGCCGTAGAGTTTCTCTATAATACTGTACAGAAGCAAGAACTTTTGTATCTTAGAAGTTTTATTAATTCATCTTGTAAAAAAACATCTCCTTTCTTTTGTTTTGTTTTTTTAATCGATCAACTATTAACATATTTTAATATCTAATCCA
>NW_022696254.1:0-876 GCF_011630105.1 Anneissia japonica
CGACGACGTTTCCTGGTACGTCGACGCCGCCGCCATATTGACCACCGTCCAAGGCCACGATTCTGAGATGGAGAGGTTGTACCTCAGCGCGGAACAGAGACTGAAGAGCTGCGAAGACCCGGACGAGGTTTGCTCTTTCGGGCAAAGACTCTCCTCCTTCATGGAATCGGATAAGATAATCGACGAGCGGTGGGAGACACTCTTCGCCTACTGCGAACGGTTCCTAATGGAAATTTGGCAGACGAGGCTTGGCAAAACCGAACGAATCGCATGGAGAGGCGCCTTCATTCCGGTTCGAAAGAAGTAATTAACAAAAAATATATATGTTATGTTATTTTACTGGAAAAGTTTACAATATTAAAAATTGGAAAAAAAAGTTTAAATTGTTTTCTTTCCTTCTCATTTTGTTACGAAGTCTGAATCTGTGTGCCAGTGTGAATGTGTGGCTGTGAAACGTCATTATTTTGTCATTAATTCGCTAGAGTCACGTTCGTTGTGAAAGTCAACAAATATATAGAAATATTGGCAATATACTTTTCGTGGGTAACGAAGTCACTAAGATCAAACATCATCACTTCTCTGGACGTACACACACAAACACACACGCATACACGCGGGTAAGAAAAGATGGAAACGAACGACGCAATTTATTCTTTTTGTCAACAACATTTATTTTTTCTACATTCTATCTAAATTTTTTTATCTCTTGGATTTTAAACAACAACTTTACAACTGTGGAAGATGAAGATGGCTCTTTTTCTCGATGCCTTCGAAGAGCTGGAAGAGGACGGTTCGCCGTTCTTTCTTATGGACAGGTAACGTCCGGTGGCCATATTCTTGAACGCGCTACCTTTCCACGTCTGTGTCTCCTGCCAG
>NW_022696254.1:929-1154 GCF_011630105.1 Anneissia japonica
GGACAGGTATCTACCGGAGCGGCAGGACCGCATAGTGAAGCTGTTGAGCGTAGCCGACAATCTCTGCAAGTATTCGGCGTCACCCTGCGTCGTGGTATTCACTCCGGCGCCGACGGACAGAGAGTAACCGGACCGACTCGTCAACAGGCAAGCGAATCTACCGACCTCGCAGTGCGTGCCGGAGGCTACGGTGCACAGAGCGCAGAGCAACAGAATCTTGTTCAT
>NW_022696255.1:0-2167 GCF_011630105.1 Anneissia japonica
CCATTACAGGGCCTAATCAAGTTACTTACAACATCAGTGGATCATTTTCATGTTTTTCATCTAACGACATCTATGCCATTACATGCACTGAATGTCCTGGTAATATTTACATAGGAGAACTTGCCAAACTGTCAGACAACGGATGAATGGTCATAAATTTGATATTCGTCACAACAACAAAGATAGGCCTATTGCAGTTCATTTTAATTCGGGACATAATATTACACACTTTAAAGTAGCTGTGCTCCAAAGTAATTGCTTTAAAAACAGAAATGATAGATTGATTGCCGAACAAACATTTATTCATAAATTTGATAGCATTAATAGTGGCCTCAATATTATAGATCTAGGCTTTCTCAACCACTATAAGATTTAGTTTGTTTCTGACTCCTTTGTTCATAATTAGCTCCATGACTGGACAGATAGTTTATCTGCCTGGCTCTACCATAAAGAAAATGTTATATTTTCTCTATGGCTCTACTTATTAGTACTGTAGAATAGTAAGTTGCTTGATTACACTTGTTATCGCTAATCATTGTATACTACATTGCATCCGACTGCTAATTGGTTAAATTGTGAGACTATTGCTAATTATGTATGCATAAGCTCTTTTCTATTTTGTTTTCAATTTTTTACTTCACACACCTGATGAAGCTGGCAGTGACTGCCACCGAAAGCTTGTGTTAAATAAATAACATCTAAGTTAGTCTCAGAGTGCTGCCTTTTAATTTTCTTTGTATATTGTTTAGACTAACACGGCTTCATTAGCACTTTTATCTATATTTTGTTGAACTGGTTATGTTTCAAAACGAAAATAAATTTTGATTTGATTTTAAACTGGGAACACAGTGCTCGCATACATGTTTTTTTTTTCTGTTAATAAATAATTAATTTCACTTATGCCTAATGTGTAAATCAGTCCAGTAGTGTTTCAGTTATACGACCGGAAGTACAAACACAACGTAGACAGACAGAGAGACGGACAGACGGACAACCTCGCCTCCGAACGAGGCGAGGGTAATAAAAAAAACATCAGCTCTCGTACATGTTGATGCCTCTATTATAAACCTCCTTTTGGGTATATTCGCACTGGTGGTGATAGGCTCAGACAGGAATCACTGACTACCTTTTCCAATAAATCGCTCATCTTTGACGCATTAATTGTAAATAAGGGATAAAGGTTTTGCAAATATGAGTGTGTTGATAAAGGATCTGTTAACGGTATGATGTGTTTGTTTAAATATTCGAACAAATAGTTTAGAGAGAAATGAATAAATGTTACTTTGCTTATAGTTTAAGATGTATAGAAGTTACGATCACTTACTTAATATTCTACCATAACATTCATTTTCTAATACTGTATAAATAATTAGATAAGAATGATTACGGTATTTTAAACAATAAAACCGTATATCATTCACCCAATTACCGTATTATCGGACGACGACTGGAAATGGTAATTACTGTACATTGATACTGTGTTCATCAGTCGTCATTTACCATCGATAAAAATATGCTTGATAAGAATATGATCATCATTGATCTAGTACAATTGTACATATCATTAGACCGCCTCATACAGAAGATATAGTTTAAGACTACGGCAAATGTTGATTTTACGATTAGGCTTATCACTGACTTTATGGGGTAGACTATGGCACTGAAGGTGCTATGAACAGACATATTTCAGGCCTGATTTTTCAAGAATTTTGTTGTGGTTTAACGAATTATAAGCTGATATTCTAATCGAGTTATGACAATATACCGGGATCAGTCGCAATCCATCCTTGGCTAACCTTCGCCCTCAAGACTCGAAGAGAAATACGGGTAGGGTGAGGGTGACAAGATGATAGAAATTAGATGGATAGATGATGAGAGGAGGTTGATGAGAGGAGATATGGCTAATGTAGTAGTGTATTTTTTAAACCATATTTATAGAGGATGACCTTTCCAGCGTGTCCTAAATGTCGGCTGATGAGATATTCAGTCTCTCTCTTAAAATAAATTTAAATAACGTAAAGCTTTTCAGCCAAGTCTGCTTATGAAGCTTAGGGAGCTAGGAGTGGATTTATTTTTAGTATGAGAAAAAGTCCTGCTGTTACGGGAATTGAATCCAGGATCCTGGGATTAAAAGGCAATCATCTTAACTACTAAGTTATTATCCACA
>NW_022696256.1:0-1030 GCF_011630105.1 Anneissia japonica
GGCCAATAGCAATACCGTACGTGCGCATCAAACATAGGTATCTTTGCGCGTATTTTGCCGCTATATAGTGAAATTATGCTAAAATCAGACCTATTTTTAATCAGTTAAAGCTCCTTAGGTTAAAAGGTGACCCCCAATTTTTATTACATATTCTTAAAGCACATAAGTTGTAAATATGATTTTATGGATCATAATGGCTGATCGGACATTGTGACGTCATCATATTGGCATCTGAATTCAAAGAAAGTGACTTATAGCTATGACGTCATATTTGAAAATACGCATTTGAGCGTATCTCGCTTATCCTTGATCGATCGTCTTCCAACTTTGAGTATGTTATAGCTGAGACAATTTTCTCTCATATATTTGAATCCTTTTTACATTTTGATGACGTCATCATGGTCAAAAATATTGTTTTTCTGACCCCCTCATTTCTCTTTCTCCAAAACGTTGATGAGCCCATATAATCTTAACCATTCGTCATTTCTAAATCATATTAGGTGAGCATAAGCTTCAGGTCAAGATTGAATGTTATGTACCTTAATTTTCCGTTCGCGCTTTTTAGCGTGCACGTACGCGTGCGTCAACATTTATATATGCATAAAACCATGAATATTTTTAATCAGTTATAGCTCCTTAGGATGAAAGGTGACCCCCAATTTTTATTACATAATTTGAAAGCACATGAGTTGTAGATACGATTTTTTACTTCATAATGGCTGATCGGACATTGTGACGTCATCATATTGTCATTTGAATTAAAAAACTAAATTTTTATTTATGATGCCATTATGTTTATACTCGTTTGAACGTATCTCGCTTATTCTTGATTGATTGTCTCCCACCTGTGAGTATGTTATAGCTAAATCAATTCTTCTGAAGACGTGTCCCTTTTTTTTTCATTTTGATCACGTCAGCATGGTCAAAAAGAATGAATTTTTGGAGCCCTTTTATCTCTCATTCTTGAAAGATGTAAAAAATAGAACAGAGTGAGGGCGGCAGACTGTATTTCGACGCTATCAGACAAATA
>NW_022696256.1:1109-2330 GCF_011630105.1 Anneissia japonica
TACTGTACACGCACACATGGTGATGGGCGTGTCTGTTTAAATTTGAAAATTCTCCATATTACTATTCAGATAGTTTAAAGAACGTTTCGGGTCATTTTCAGCATTTCAAAACTTTCTATAATTTATCCACCGTACGTTCATTTCCACGCACACAGCACATACTAAAGCTAGAAATCACGTTTTGTTACATACTTTGTGTTCTTGACACATTATTCATATCAGAAGTCACTCTTTGTGCTATTACCGTGTTCACGGGTGTCAAGACGTACGTGTACGCATGCGTAAATCTTTTAAAATGCTGAAAATTATTCTTTTAAAAAAAAATACTTACAGCATATTTTAGCATATTATGACACTTTTCAATCAGCACCGCGTGATCTTATTGAGGGTCAAAGTGCAGCGGATCACCTAACTCGTCCTCAGTGACGAGTTCAAATCTAGTCTTTTGGTGATCCGCAACACTATCGGATCACCTCTTGTTATTGTCAGAGATCTTCTTTTTTTTCCCCCATTTCTTGTTAGCACGATTTCTAAAAATTGGCAAGAGATTCATACATGCACGCTTCAACAAACATTTAGCTTGGCCTGGAATAGTCACAATAAGGTTTTCAAAGTGCGCAGTTATGCGTGACGTCATCTACGCGCAATTTTGCGATTTTACAAGTCAATGTTAAATGTAATTTACCCAAATTTTACGCGTGCGCGTAATAACGCGCACGTACGCGTGTGTCAAACTTTTAAAATGCTTGAAATCACATTTAGATTAAATCAGAACACGTTTCAGGCCATTTTGAGCATTTCAAATTTTTTTGAAATTTACCACTACGCGTGCGCATTTTTAAGTGCGCAGCACGAATGGAAGCTAGAAAATATTTTTTTTTGTCAAATTTTGGTTTCCTGACATTGTTTTGACAAGTTTCCAATCTTTTCAATCACTCTATGGCCAATAACAATGCCGTACGCATGCATCAAACATAGTGACCTTCGTGCGCATTTATACCGATATACAGTGAAATATTGCTAAAATCAGGCCTAATTTTAAAAAGTTACAGCTCATTAGGATGGAAGGTGACCCCCAATTTTTATTACATATTCTGAAAGCAGATGAGTTGCAAATATGATTTTATAGGTCATAATGGCTGATCGGACATTATGAGGTCATCATATTGCCATCTGAATTCAACAAACTGAATATTATCGATGACCTCATTTTAGCAAATG
>NW_022696257.1:0-608 GCF_011630105.1 Anneissia japonica
ATACTAGCGCAGGCGCCTCACGCCTATCAACGAAAGATAATAAGAGGTGATCACACTCAGTACCATAGGGCTACTCCAAAACAAGCTAATATTCGATTAAAATTCCATGTGCCAGTGTCTATTATTCATACCAAAGTCAAATCGTTTAATCGTCCAAAAAACGAACATTTGCTGATGGCTGGTGGCTTGCCTTTCCACTGTGCCACCTTTCGTGTGTGTGTGTGTGTGTTCGTAATCAGTTTTGCGGAAAAGAGGTTAAACAAAAGAACTTCAATTATGCGCTTTTCTATGTTACAGTTATGATTATTGTTATTATTGTTATAGTTATTATTGTTCATGTTTTTATTGTTATAGTTATTATTATTATCATTATTGTTAATTATTGTTATTATTATTTATTAATATTGTTGTTGTTATTATTGTTATTGTTGTTATTGTTGTTATTGTTGTTATTGTTGTTATTGTTGTTATTGTTGTTATTGTTGTTATTGTTGTTATTGTTGTTATTGTTGTTATTGTTGTTATTGTTGTTATTGTTGTTATTGTTGTTACTGTTGTTACTGTTGTTACTGTTGTTACTGTTGTTACTGTTGTTACTGTTGTTACTG
>NW_022696258.1:0-900 GCF_011630105.1 Anneissia japonica
ATGTTGGTCGAGCTGGAAAAGACGATGGTGGAGACTGCTCTTCGGCAACGCGACCGGCGTGTAGCTGTGGATATCTGCATCGACGCGTTCGAACGCTGCGTACGCAAGCTGAGGGATACGGGAGAGGTGGATACTGCGCAGATACGCCGTCTGTCCACATCGGAAACGTCCGGCGGAAGATTCCGAAAGGCTTGCTCGGCCTTCGGCATTTATCGAACGGTACCGTACTACGTGAGGAACGGAGGCGCGGCGCATCATTCATTGGCCGCCGCGTGCTCTTTACCGACGGTCGACTCGACCGATCTGGTCAGGGGACTGGAAAAGCGATGCATCGCAGGATCCATCGTAAATCTTCTCGTGGAACTGAACGGCGGTCACGGTCGACAACGACTCGCGAACCTGAGAGAAACGATCGGGAAGATTCCTAATCGATTGAAACCGATCTCCTCTTCGTCCTGCGACGACGATCGCGGATGCTGCACCACGATTACCGTATCGTCTGCCGAAGAAGAGGCTACGGTTCGACGCAACGAGCCGGTGTTTCACAGCATCGACATCCACCAGGGAAGAAAGCTGTTTGTGGTTCGGTGTCACGATGCGCTTTGTCGACGAGCGCACGACTTTTGCGCAGACGCGCGCTATTAAAAAAAATCAGATGACAAATAAAATTGTGAACAGATTTAAAAAAAAAATGTGTATTTGCATCTCTTGTGTATTTTAGGGAAAGAGGCGTACGAACAGAAGAGTGGAGGCAGAGAATGCGGCTTCGTCGAAGCCGCATCTCGCGAGTTGGAACTGAAACTAGCCAGTCCCCGAAGTGTACCAACGTGCCACAAATCGGTTGGAATATCGACCGATCCGTGGTTCACACTTTGTGGGGTCGTTTGCCCACCGAAATCG
>NW_022696259.1:0-1944 GCF_011630105.1 Anneissia japonica
ATGAAAAATATTTTTCTACGCCACTAGTTGATAACATCGACAAAAGCTCGCATTAAGTTAACAAAACATCCATTGTATTTGATATATTAATGATTCAGGGCCGGTGGAACGTTTTTCAAAGTGGGGGGAGGGGAGGGGCCCACTTACAAGATAAATGGGAATATGAATCATACAGATCTGGAATCAAACCTAGGGGGTGGGGTCAACATTTTTCCTAAAAACTAAAGGGGATCCGGGGGTCCTCCCCCTGGAAAATTTTGATTTCTAGATGGCGGGAAATGACCTTTCTCGACTTTTGAGCTAGGTGTCTAATAACCTTGTTCTTCAAAATTCAAGGTCCCCCCACCCCTCTTGAAAACGGTCAGATAAACTTTCTCATTCTTATTACAGTAAATTGACCGGTTATGTGTGTATACATATATTTAAAAAAATGAGTACTGTAGTTGCATACGTATTCTTTTTTCATTGAATCGATAAGCTCCAAAGAAAATGTGGGGGGGGGGGGGAGAGATCTGATTCCAGAAGGCGGGAAATGAGCTTTCCTGACAGCAAATAATTCATGTATTTAGGCCTACATAAATGCGGCAATACCTATTAAAAACACACTACAGATATTCGCATATACAGACAAGACAGGACAGGAAGTAACATATGAAGATTAAAATTATGAAATCATTTTAACACTTTATTCGTGGCTTGTATTGGGAAACATTTATTCTGAAACACTAGCGGTCTTGGTACATAAAATAATACCTACACACGTTCAGAAACTTAATACTTGTATGGATATTTGACAACTCCACACTGAGATAAACTTGACATTGAGGGCACTAATGCGTTAAAAAAATGTGATCAAGCCAAGTACTGTGCTAATATTTACAAACCTAGTTAAAGGGGTAATCCCATGGTTTCACATCAATTGCTGTTGTGCATGTATTCAACTCACAGCTGTGCATACCATGTATTTATACATCAGGATACGCACTGAATCGCAGAATAAATTTTAAATAGTTATGGACGAATGATAATGGGATCCTTCAAAACAGTGTGATATCATTTCCTGGGACTACCACTTTAATGGCATTCCAAAAGTTGAGTAAGAACACATCTATGCCAAGAAAAGGCATTGACCCCCCACCACAACTCCCCACCCCCTTTTCTGGCTGTGAACACCGCACTTAGATAAAACAAGAAAGTAAAAACTACGGTGCCTCTCTTGGCCTTCCTTTCCAATTTATCAACTTCGTTATCAAATCAAATAAGTCAAAACAAAAACGTATCTACGTATATTTACAACTGACTTCCTAACATATCTACAAATTGGATCCAACCATACATACACACAATATGCTAACTAATGCTGTCCACACCATACAAATTGCATGTGACAATTAAATTTGATATGCCCCTATCTGGGTGTAATATGACACCATCATGCCCATATATGAACCACAAATTTGTCACATCAAATTTGATAGATGTGGACATAGACTTGGTAAATATGTCAACCACTTAAGTTTTAGGAATAGACTGGCGTTACTATGTGATTTCTTCTAGTTTCGACATATAGTAGTATAAAAATCAATTCATTCAAAAAAAGGGGAGGGGGAAGTCAGGGGGAGATGGGAAGGTGACCTTTAACGGTACTACAACTGTGTAAAAATAGAAAATTTTCTGTATACTTTCCTTCATCTAGGTAGCTGTTTGAAGCATCTGGTTCACTGTGGCATACATATACATTGAGGTGTCTGGGGGGAGGGGTCTGAAGTTACAGTAACACTAAGACATCCAGTCATGCCTCAAAGTGAATGATGTAGTGCCCTCAAAAGGTATTTCTGCAAAATGGTTTGATTGTAACCAGACAATAGAAAAATTTTAAAAAATGACAAAATCACAAACACTGCCCACTTACAGAACAAGGCTAATGATATGTCTAAGGGATTG
>NW_022696260.1:0-637 GCF_011630105.1 Anneissia japonica
GGAGACAAGAAATAATAACATAGGCAGTTGATGTTTTTCCAGGATTTATAAAATAATAAATTTTTTTTATATCCTGGAAAAAAGTCAACCGCCTATAATATTATTTCTTGTCTCCATTCAAATTTTCATCAGGGTATACGCGCACCCATCACTTTGATGCATCATAACTAACTATATATATATGCCTACTGTATATATATTTATATAGATGTATTGTAGTATTATTGAATATGTCATTTATTTTGTCAGTAATCTATTTATCATGTTTAGACCTTAGACTGTACCACCAGAATATTACATTATTTATCTTGTATTTAACATCCTAATATTGGACCACTTAAATACCTAGTTTCGCTTATTTTATTCTATTTTGTAACTTCGTATTAATTTTTTATTTATCACTTATAGTTCTGAGATTGGACTAACTATACAGTTCAATTTTTTCCGCGTATTTCATTCATAGTACATAAAATACGAGTAAAAAAATTGTCTTCCCGATGCAAAAAATTAGCATAAATGTTAGACAAAAAAAACCAGAATATACAAAATGATACAATTATTTACAAGGGTTAGGTACTGTAGTATTATGTATTTAAATTTGTGTTCCACAAGTCAACTTTCAATGATTGTACACCGT
>NW_022696261.1:0-611 GCF_011630105.1 Anneissia japonica
TTTAGTTTTGGTTTCTCCTCTGTAGTTACCTAATGTGCATTTGGTGCAAGTGATGAGGTAAATGAAATTAGATGAGTCGCAAGTAAGATGAGGGGGATGGATAATAGTGTGTGTGTAGTTAATTGTAATGGATTTGTCTGTGATAAGTAGTTTGCATATCTGGCAGCTTGGTTTTTTACATAAGTAATTTCCTGTGCTGTTGGGAAGTTAACTGGGGATGACAGTAGATGTGAGAATTGATTTGAGAATAAGTGGTTGGCATTTAGTGAAGATCAGGAATTCTCTGAAGAGATTTGATGGGTCTTGTTGGAGAGTGGAGTAGTCTTTGCGAAGTTGTTTGTTAAGCATGTTGATGCTAGGGTGCAAACAAAAAAGATGATGGGAATGCGGTTGTTAGGGGGTTTATTATTATAGGTGAGAAGTTGAGAGGGGTAAAGTAGAGGCTTTAGCAATTTGGGGTTCGATGAGTTTAAGGGGATATACACATTCCAGAAATTTAGAGGTGAGAAGACTGATCTGGTAATTGTAGTCGGTGGGATCAGAGTGTAATACACTGGCTGTAGATTATAAATTTTTTTAGGTTTAAGGGATGAGAGCTTAAAAAGTGCAGA
>NW_022696262.1:0-920 GCF_011630105.1 Anneissia japonica
CATGTATACCCAAGTATACATGAAACAATCATTGCTAAATCCCTCTATTATTTGGAGAGACAAAAAAGTTTTGTGATAAACCTCATTGGTTTTTTGGTTTATCTTATCTTTTTTGCACAGTTGGTTTTAGAACCAATAGTCTTCTTAGTTAATGCTTGGAAGGCCCTTGCCTACATTTTGCCTACCCACATGCTAGATTTTGTGGCTAGCAGGTCAGTTGAATGCATCAAAGCTACATCACTAACACTAATCTCCATTTATTGCATTCTTATAGTTACAACCAGTTTAACTATTATTATTTCATGTTTAGATAAAGTCTTGTATACATTGCCATAGATAAAGTCTTACAATTATTTAAATTTTAATGTGAAACTAGATTTTGTGAATTTATTCCACAGTTTGAGAATTAATTCAAACACAAATGAGTAAAAAAAATGGGAAACGTTTTTGTGTTTTTATCCACTGTTTAAACTATGTAACACAATTGCATATTACAATACTTTTTTTCCCCCTTTTTTTCAGAGAAGCTCTGCAGAGGAATTTATAATAATGAAGAAAACATTTCTGTAATCCAAACCTAAGCCTGTCCTTTACTCCATTCTATATATATGTCGTCTTTGGTAATAAATCACCATTTAATTGAATTGGTTCCAATCTCTATATTGTTGTTTCCAGTGGTGTACCTATGGGAGGGGGATGGGAGGGGGAAGCTGACTCCCCTCCCTCACTTAATTGTAATGACATGATACATATAAGCAAGTCTGACAAATCACATCTTCGTGATTACTAATTAAGTGCATTCCAGCAACCAGTCGCATCTTCATTAATCCAACCAATCACATGTGCAGGACTACTAAGTCCATCCAACCAACCATTTGCATCTTTTAAAATTTAAATCTATCTTGTTTTTAGGATGCACC
>NW_022696263.1:0-559 GCF_011630105.1 Anneissia japonica
AGAACTCCGGAAGAGTTTAGAGCGAACGAACACGGAGGAGGGAGATCACTTTCTCTGCGAACGTCTAACTGAAAAGACATGAAGGAGTTCCTGTTTTCAATCGTCCTCGGCTCCGACGATCACGGATTCCTGTCCGACGATTTCTGCGGCGGAGCGCACGTGTTCGCTTCGGACGACAGCGGCATCAAGGCAATCGTCAACTTTCGTAATGCATCCGCCTACTTTCACGGGTTGTTCGAGTCGCCGTTCGCGATGGCGTCCCTTCACCTAAACGTCGACGTGGACGATGCTCGGGCGTTCGTACTCTTTGCAGAGTTTGCGAGAAATTTGGAATTCGACGGTTCTTTAACCGACGTCGTTCAACTCGACGATCGGTATCTCAATTACTGGAACGAACGGTTGTTGAATTACGAATGCATATGATAAACTAATTAAATAAAATTGATTACAAAGAATTATTTTGTTTTCGATAGTCTCTTTATTTACTACACGAACACACACACAAAATATACATTCTATTCTCGCATAAGTTCATCCGGTAGATAATGGCGGGATGACT
>NW_022696264.1:0-1026 GCF_011630105.1 Anneissia japonica
CACTTCAAACTTCACGAAAACTCTACTTGGCCCTGGACATTTTTTGGTGAACTTCATACTTTTTTTGGAATTCACTGAGTGGCAGTTTACTTGACCATTTACAATTTTTTTAATACATGTATGTCTGCGGTTAAGATATATTTTATCATTTAAAACTAGTCTATTTTTCACAATTTCTACGTTGGCAAAAAGCTAGTTATTCTTTTAGGACATATACTAAATACACTGTTAATGTGCCATTTCCACTGACATGCACATTCATGAATGAAGCTACTACACGGCCTAAAATATTGGCCGATTAGATCACAAAAAGAAATGTTTACATTTACGCTACATTTTTTTGTCGTCGTTAAACATTTTAATATAATTTTATATCAAATTCAAAATTAATCATGGATCAAGTAATTAAAATTGCTATTATTAATCGAAATTCCGTCGTTCTACGTTGCCTAGAAATGGTAAAATTTAATTTTTAAATTAAGATTTTGATCAAATTTGGTGATAGAGGGCGGGCTTATATACTATTTAACAGGCCACCATTTTGTTTTTACTAGTCAGGTTTGTATTTTTTTAACATTTTCCGATTCTAGATATTATTTCTTAAATTATATTTAAAAAAATTGTTACGATCAAGCTATCCGTTTACGAAACAAGTTTTGTTGCTTAATTTTAAAATCTTAATGTAGAACATACTAAACCATTTTCGTTTTCGTAACAATCAAAACACCTATTTCGACAACGGATGGCTCGATCGTACAAAAACTGACATAATAAATAAGAATATATTATCAAGATTTAGAAAAAATTTAAAAAAAATACAAATCTGACTCGTAAAAACAAAATGGTGGCCTGTTAAATAGTATATAAGCCCGCCCTCTGTCGCCAAATTTGATCAAATTTTTAATTTAAAAATTAAATTTAACCGGTTCTAGGCAACGTAGAACGACGGAATTTCGATTATTAATAGCAATTTTAATTACTTGATCCATGATTAATTTTTAATTTGATATAAAAATATATTAAAAT
>NW_022696265.1:0-598 GCF_011630105.1 Anneissia japonica
ACCGGGAATGAAGGCGTTCAATACGTGAAGCCTGAGTTTTTGAGATAGAATTATAAATGACGGAATTTAGGTTGAATAAGTGTAATGTACAGGTATGCTTTAGAATGTGGGTCCAGATATTTACAGTTGCGCCACATCAATCCAAGCAACATATTGCATTTCCTAAGAAGATGGTCTATATGAAAAGAAAAAGTAAGGGAGCTATCTAAAATAATTCCAAGATCACGATGTTGCAGCACCTTATTAATCGGTTTGTCGTCAACTAAATAAATATAATCGATTTTATTTTTCTTTACAGTAATAGTTAAGGTATTGCACTTAAGTGGATTGAGTACCATACCCCATAACTTAGACCAAGAGCAGAGTTTATTTAGGTCTCCCTGAAGCTTTTTGGCGTCCTCAAGACATTTAATTGTTTTACAAATTTTCAAGTCATCTGCAAACATAAGACATTTTGAATGTTCGAATAAAAGCGGGATGTCATTCACATACAAATTAAAAAGAAGAGGTCCTAAAATGGAACCTTGGGGGATGCCAGATTGGACTGGAAGCCAACCCAACGTCTCTCCATCAATGACTACTTGCTGCTGTCTACCAT
>NW_022696266.1:0-625 GCF_011630105.1 Anneissia japonica
TTAATTAGGCAATACATAACAATCAATCTAGGCAATGGAAAGTAAAAAATTTTAAGTGTTAATTACATTGTGTGCTCACTTTTCCCTTGGTTTCGATGTGGTACAAAGGGCGTAAGAGTTTTATTATTATTATTATTAGTTCATAATAGTTTGGGAATACAAGTACAGTAACGTTCCAAAACATAAAAATAAAAAAAAATAAACACCATAAATTGAAAAAAAGGGGCAACATTTAAAAATGGACAAATAAGTTAATGCTTAGGAAGACTGGTGCTTGCTAATAGTAAAGGTCTCCCAACAACATAACCGAAATGGATATCAATGAAAACACAACATTTGATATACTGTATTTAAGAACATGCGATATGATTTATAAAGCATTATTGTGATGATACATAATTAAAAAAAAAAAACATTTTACAGAAGTAGAATAATTTTTAATATTTAAAATACCTTAATATCTGTCTTAGTATCATTTTTGTTTGCTGCTCTCCATGAACACCATCCAGCTGCTCTTTCCTTTATGTTCAAATTGATTATCTCCATGATGTATTTTGTCCGCTCGCTTGTATCTTGTTTAAAATTAAAAATAAAAAGTTATTATTGCCATTTTTTTTCATTAAAC
>NW_022696267.1:0-554 GCF_011630105.1 Anneissia japonica
TGTATTACGTAAACGTAACAGAGGAGGAAAATCTGATCAGAATGAAGTAAAGAAAATTTGCCTTAACCAGGACCCAAACCTGTTGGATGCAAAGTTTCTTTTTTCATTATGATATGATTTTCCTCTTATACTACGTTTAAATTATATATAATATATATATATATTTAGGAAAAACTCCGAATGCCTTGCAATTATGTAAAAAATTAAAATCCAATTCGGCTTTGTTCAAACGAAGAGTAATCTTTTCATATTTCCTTAATAAAGAAGATTTAATGGCAAACATGTTTCGGGTTATCTTCAACCCATCATCAGTTAACAAAAAACAAAACAGAAATGAACCAAATACTTTCCTTGTAGACTATATGTATATAGGTAATTATCATGCTGAATATTAAATAGATAGATTGATTTGTTTGACAATAAGTTTGACCAACTATAGTAACTCTGAAATCTGGACTAAATGTAGCTAATTATTATTCTGAATATATTATTGAATACCGTGATTTGTTTAACCAAAGGTTAGTAAAGCAATAGTAAGTCTATAATATGGACCA
>NW_022696268.1:0-849 GCF_011630105.1 Anneissia japonica
AGAATCGAACAGAAGAACTATCCGGACATCTCCGGAATAGAAATTATCATCGAGGACCCATTGATAATGCTATAAAAAAAAAAGCAAAGGACATACCTCATGCTCAAACACTGACGTACAAACCACGTCAACGATCGACCAGAGTGCCACTGGTCACTACCTATCATCCTAGGTTACCACCACTAAGGGCTATAATTCAAAAACATATGCCCATTCTACAGACCACAGAACGTCTTAGGTCTGTTTTTCCGGATACACCGTTCATAGCCTATCGCAGACCACCTAACCTTCGTGATATATTAGTACGATCTAAATTCAAGAGGCAAACTAACTCTTGTGACAACCGTAATTTGGGTAGTCATCTTTGTCCGCAAAGATCACCATCATGCAAAACATGCTCCTTGCCTGATTCTACACAATCATTCAAGAGCAACCAAACAAACCACATATTTCGGATAAGGCAATCAATTAATTGCCTCACCAAAAATGTCATTTATCTCATATATTGTAATATTTGTGGCAAACAATATGTCGGAGAAAAAAAAACACTCTCCGTATGAGAATGACACAACATAGATCAGCTATCAGAACATCTAAGCTTGATCAACCAGTAGCCGAACATTTCAATTTAGCTGGTCATTCAATTTCAAATTTCAGAGTGATTGCAATTGACCATAATGCCAGTTGGAGCGACAAAAATCGCAAAGATAAAGAGAATCACTGGGAACTTTTACTTAAAAACAACCACACCATTTGGGCTCAATATTAGGAACGTTCTCCCAGAACACTAAATTAAACCAATGGCATTTCAATTTATTCCTTATAAATCATTTGGCTTATTTATTGAGG
>NW_022696269.1:0-1947 GCF_011630105.1 Anneissia japonica
ACTTCAATGTTTCCTCCAGAACCTGGCTTCGTATGTCTATAATTTCAATTTAATATGTGCAACTTATAGTCAAAATATATACAGAAATTTAATTTCAAACACTGACCAGTCAGCTAATGATCCGAAAACAACAGACCCTGTAAGCACTCCGGCGAAATATATCATCTGTGCCAACGCAGTCTTCGCCTTTCCATCGCAGACCAGACCAAACTAAAGAAACAAATCAACAGAATCACTTTATTAGAAGAACATCTTTCCCAACAAGGCGAATTAATCCACAGTCTGTAAATCTACGAGTACATAGTTTAGAACTGGGGTCTGGATGAACAAACACATAGTACTGCGAATTTATGTGCACGGCACAGAAATAATAATAATCATTCGGTTTCTTTGTATCAAATCCAGTTAATGAATTAGTATTACCAGAATTCGTTTCTCAGAAATTAAGTAAGCCTGTGGTAAAAAGCCAAAACAAAAAGTTAACAGGCTTATGTCTCTGCGTTGATATGCTTACCAACAGGTGTATGAGTGAACATTTGTTGTTATAAATCATAAAGCGCATTTAGTTTCTTTGAAGGAAAAAGTATAATGTTCACAATGTAATATGATAGAAAATAAAGCTGCTAGGGTGGCCAAAACAAAATGCGCATTCAATTCATATTTACCTACTATCAATTTAGCATTTCTTCGAAAATAAGTGTTTTACTTACGTCTTCTTGGATAGTATTCGTGTATTGAGAATGATCAAACGTGTAACCATCAAGACACTCAATTGTACCCGTTTCATTTCCAAAATTTTGGCCAAAGTAAAAACTGCACTGGGTTTCATTGACGTCATTTCCCCAGTCCACATCAACACAATCACTGTATCTAAATTCTGTACAGTCTAGATCTGTGTTAGACGAAGGCACTGTACACCAATGATCAGAAAAACCTCCTAAGAATACTTGTGCAAGGTGATGAAATGCAACAGACAACGTCAGCATGCAATACCAGTGGTAGACTCTTCTCTGGTACGGACCAAATTCACCCAATTTCGTTAAAACTTGATCTAGTTCCATTTTGATGCGGATATTTTCAGAATCTTCTGAAATTATTGCCTAAAAAATAAAAACATTGTGAATGAAAAATGTTTAATTAAAGCAACATGAACATAAAAACAAATTATATATTTGGGGGCTGGTAATCTACTATTGAATTTAAAGTATAGGTAACCAAGAAGAGGGCGTTTTGCAGTGCGATGAGAACTTTCGTTGATTTTTACATGTGCAAGTGAGTGCAATTGTCTTAAAATTCTCAACGAAGACTCCGTGGCCAAGGCGCATAAATAGACAGTACAGGCCGGAGTTCGAACCCCGGTGTGACCAAATTTTTCCCCTTGGAAAATTTCACTTTTTAACGTTTATATCTTATTAGTTAGCATTAACGAGAGCAGGTTAAAGATTTTATTTTACATGTGTCACACACAATACACACACAACACGTGCTGTAGGCAATCACATTAATGAAATCTCATAATTAATGAAATAGGAGGTTAAAATTACTTGCTTGGCCTACAATAAATGGCATTTCCCCCTCAGATGACTTTGCACGTCAATGAGGGTAGTGAGCTGACCATGTTCATTACTACCAGAGAACAATGCCAATGAGCCATGAACTCTAAGTAGTAAACCCGGCTCAAGCTAGGCATATTTCACAGAACCTATTATCAAATGAATTACAATGCAAGCAAAATAATTCAATCGTTAAGGAACCAGAACAGCATTAATGAACTAGAAAATCGATCTCTATTTTCGAATAGGCAAAGCATCCTTTGAGGAGAGTAACTATAACGGCCTTTGTTTGTGTTTATTATGTAATAATAGGCATATATATATGTGTGTAGGCCTATAAATATATGTGTATATATATATGAATATATATACATATTATATATATATATGCATA
>NW_022696270.1:0-664 GCF_011630105.1 Anneissia japonica
TTCAATGGAATAGAGTTTGTTTCAGGCTATCTCACTTTGCATAACAAAAAAAAAACAATTACATTTTGACTCAACTTTTTAACATTGTCACTTTTTGCACAAAAGTGCTTATCTCGCCGAGTTGAGCACTTAGTGCAAATTTTTGACTGTCTGCCATATTTTAAGTACTTTTCCGAAAAACTTCAAACTTTCAATGGAATAGTGTTTGTTTCAGGCTATCTCACTTTGCCTAACAAAAAAAAAATACATTTTGACTCAACTTTTTAACATTGTCACTTTTTGCACAAAAGTGCTTATCTCGCCGAGTTGAGCAGTTAATGCAAATTTTTGACTTTCCGCCATATTTCGAGTACTTTTCCGAAAAACTTCAAACTTTCAATGGAATAATGTTTGTTTCAGGCTATCTCACTTTGCCTAACAAAAAAAAATTACATTTTGACTCAACTTTTTAACATTGTCACTTTTTGCACAAAAGTGCTTATCTCGCCGAGTTGAGCACTTAGTGCAAATTTTTTGACATTCCGCCATATTTCGAGTACTTTTCCGAAAAACCTCAAACTTTCAATGGAATAGTGTTTGTTTCAGGCTATCTCCCTTTGCCCACTGTGGTTTCGAAGATATAAAATAACTAGCACGCCCTCATTTCTGAACCGGCGCGCGTGGA
>NW_022696271.1:0-597 GCF_011630105.1 Anneissia japonica
ATATTATAAATAGTGAATAATGTCAATATTCATAGCAGAGAACAAAATGGAAAAAAACAAATAAAACTGATAGATATGAATGGTAACTAGACCGTAATGGTGCATTTTCCTTTACTTTGAGGGAATAGCCCTCCAGGATACTAACAATCATATCTCCACAGAGTCACAATCTCATAAAATAAAGTCATCAAGTGGAACAGAGAACAATAAATAATAAAAGCAATATGAATTAAATTAACGAACGGTAAAACGAAAAGTTGTTACCAGTAGGCCCACTTGTTTGTAGAAGCGACGGGTATTTATTACACTGCTGTTTTACTGTCAATATTCAATTTCGTCATCGTCATCTGAAAATGTATATTGTGATATATTGTCACAGTTGGAAAGTTGGCAATGTCCACAAGCTGCAGTACATTCCAGCCCATGTTTTCTGCAACTACATTTGGTTGTGCTACTTCTTACAGAGCAGTTGCATCGGATTATTTTGAGTAGTGTGTCAGGTGCTGGTTTATTGTCCGTCATTTTTGGAACTTTTGTCGCCTTTTATATCCCAGCCCCATTCAGCAGGATCCATACCACTGTCTGTGCCCATCCACT
>NW_022696272.1:0-1362 GCF_011630105.1 Anneissia japonica
TACATATATGTATTATTCCTTTAATTACTATTATATTTTACCATTATTTTCATTTCTATAATTATTAATATTATCATTATTTTAATAATAATAATAATAATTATTATTATTATTATTTTTAATAATAATTATAGTTATTATTTATAATCTTAATTATTTAGTTATTTACATTCACTTACTATTACTATCTAAAACTTCAGTGCGTTTGTATTGCACGTCACGTTTGTTGACCATCCTTTATGTACTTGATGTATTAGAAGAATAACAGTTAAAAAAGTTTTCCCAAAGATCAGCTTACCTGTTGAACGTTAGGAAATCCAAATCTGGGAGCGGCGCACCAGCATTCCGCTTGCCGACAATTGTAGTTTGGGGTTTTCCCTGACATAGGGCCCTCACAATTGGACACCGACATCCTTTTGGTATTTTACAGCTGCGCGAACTGATTGCCGGACACTGGCATTTCTTCCTTCTGCTTTGGGAACTGTCAACGTACAGAGCCAGTATAAGCAACAAGGTTATCCATAACGCACTCTGCATAGCTGAGGCTTTCAGATACAAAGGTCTTCTGTTCGATTCAGAAATGAGGATTCTTAATAACTTTACAAAAATATTTATTAAATGATAATTCAATTGTCAAAGGCTGATCCAGTACCACGATTTTTCTGTTATTGGTGTCAGTCGTAGTCCAGCAGGTCTTGTTCTGTTCGCGTCGAACTGAAAAATGCTATCTCGATTAGAACCTCGGAGGACGTGACATACCAAGCGGAATGGCTTATTCGGCTCATTAAACCGATAAATACAATATATATCCTCGCCTTTATGTAACTCTTGGGGTAATCTAAATGCATTAATATGCAACACTTGCTGGTTTCATTGATATGTTTTCGCACTTTTAGTGTAAAGAGTAATTGTAAGTAATTTTATTATATTCGGTACTTGGTAATACTGTAAGCTTATGAGGGGGAAAAACGGAGCAACATTAATAGATGGCGCTGTTGTAATTATTTTTGATAATTTTATTAACTTTTATGATACATAACACTATTGTTATAAATAGAATCGAATTATACTCGCATTTCAACCAAGCTCTTTAAAAATGACTGATGTACATTTTACTGGAACATCGGTTTCTACACTCAACTGATTCATTGAAAGAAGAACGGATTGTCAGCATCCATAGAGTAATTGAGTTAACTATAACAGTTGCACACTACTAATAGGTTATAGCCATCGAAGAACGGAAGTGCACGGATTGGCCAAGGTATATAAATGTTAAAAACTGGAGAGTAAGACCAACAATAGATTTATCTATTCTATATGCCTGTATATATGCCTATATATATATATGCCTAATTCGGTGTC
>NW_022696273.1:0-856 GCF_011630105.1 Anneissia japonica
AAGGTGATGTGGATCATAAGTGCATCATTTGTTCACTGTGAAATCAAATCTTACCCGTCATATGAAGCTACATGATGAACACGAGAACTGAAGAATGATGTTTGTTGTCCACACATGAAGTGGTAAAAGCAGCTCCTGGAGTTTGTCTACTAATTTCCTGCTGTGAAAAATGATCTTGATAACCGCTTGAAAGTAAGACATGAATAATGCCAATAAGAACAACCCTTCAGTAATTGATAGTCAACAATATTTCTCAGCATCCGTGGTAATTACCCTCTATGTACTACTACAATACCAACATTACATTTAACATTAATTTATATTAAATATTATTATTTACTTATTTAATTGATTAATTATTATTATTATTAATTAATTATTATTTAATTATTTAGTTTACATTTTAACAATTAACTAAATTATAACAATTTAAATTTTAATTAATTTACAAATAAAATTTTAATTTTTTTTTTATGGACTCTCTTCCTGTTTATTTCCCTTTTAGAATAAAGTTGTCATATTTTTACATTTACTTTCCAGAAGCACAAAGAGAAACAAGAACCACTGACAGACCTGGACCCAGATTACATTGAAGATGCTGAACTGTTGGCTGTTGCAGGTATGTTGGAAGCTCTTATGCTGTCTCTTATACACATCTAGATGTGTATAAGAGACAGGTGATATAAATATTAAATGCATTTTCACACCTCCAGTAGAAAAATAAAGACATAAAGAAATTTTAACAAAGAATGTTTATTAGATGGCCAACAAATAACTTTTTTGTTTATTTATTTATAATTTCCTTTCTCTCCCCCCCCCCCTCCTTTCTCTCTCTCTCTCTTTCTCCAATTTTATA
>NW_022696273.1:893-1291 GCF_011630105.1 Anneissia japonica
AGGGAAAGTTAACTAAAAAGTTGTTAATTAAAATACAATGGATTTAAGATAGATGTAATTTAAAAATGTAAGTGACATTTAATTCTGGGTTGGTTGATCAGCCTATAATTGTCATGATATACTGCAAATACCCACCCCATGCATTTTTGCAAAGATACCAATAGTCTTGCATGTCTAGCGTGATGAGACTTGTGATTTTAGACTCAATCTCCAGAGCTCTCATGCCAGCCACCTGATTTTATAGAAATTTGAGTTATATTTTAAGAACAGATTACACAAAAATGGTTTCTGTTGCAATTAGTTCTTTGTTCAGTATAATTTTGTCACAGATTTACTGGACTAACTATACATAATTGTTATTGATAATAGTTATTTTCTTTTTCAGATGTGCACTTCAG
>NW_022696274.1:0-1272 GCF_011630105.1 Anneissia japonica
ATGTAATACCAATATTCGAAATTGAACATGTAATAAAATAGAAATAAAATTAAAATATTACAAAATAATAGCATATAAATTATAAATCACATTGGTCTATGATTATGTAGTCCTTAATAAAAAAAAAAATGAAGATGTGCTCCGGCATTACTTTTAGCATCTCCTGTTAAAAATAGTTAGTAGTTAATGCGGTATTTCCTTATTTTAAAATTATTAATTTATATAACGTAATTAAAATGTTGTTATTCTGAATCCCATGATTATGTCAGAAGCATTATTTTTCTTATGGTCAAGGATTAATTATATAATAATACACAGTAAAATAAACTGGAGATAAAGAAATATGTATAAAGAATTACAGTATAAAGTAGTTAATAGCTAAAAAAAAAAAAAATAATTCTAAATCACATGATTTCAAAAACATTGGTTTTTGTGTCTGTGTCCCCTCGGGGCAAAGACACTATGGTTGTCGTCTGGCAGTTAAAACTGGCTGAAAACGTATGTGACGAAAATAATATTTTGGCAGGTTATTGGCCGAGCGGTTAAGCAGGGGCAACGTAACCTTCAGTGTTACTGGTCCATTAAGTCCTCTGTTGATAAATGGATATGCCACGTAGGACAGTGCTTAAGTTCACTTATTGGCATATCATTGGCGCTCGTGCCTAAAAAATGAAATGAAAAAAAGTGAATAAATAAATTCGGTGGAGGTGCGTGATGTGTCCTTTTATTACTGTACAAACGTCATAAAAAATACAACACCACACATTTCCTGATAACCGAATCGCATGTGGATACTTTATTATTAAACATAATACAGTAAGGCAGAATAACAAACATATTATCTTAAAGTAGGAAAAAGATTACTGAAAAATAATGGTAATCATCATAAAAAAAATTAGAAAAAGAAATGTGAATATATCTGTAAACAACCCGTAAAGATGAACATGAATAAAATTCATGAATAAAAGTCATAGAGACTGCTGTATTAAGCGCCTTATAAATCCATTGATTGATTGAATAAAAGCGTTTTCAAATAATGATAACGGATGTAGTTTAATAATATAATAATAAAATTTCCCTAATGTACAACATTTACTGAGATTTTGCGGTAATCCAAGGCTTTTATTTCTTGACTATCACTATTAAGCTAGTATGCTAAATCTCAAGGTCAAGAAAACATTTGTGTAAACACCAAAAGATAGAATTGTTAAAATAACTTAATAGCAATTCTACATACACACAAAGAATTAAAAATGTTTTCAAGTATTGCAA
>NW_022696275.1:0-551 GCF_011630105.1 Anneissia japonica
TTAACACTGTTAAATTATATATAAATAATGAAAGAAAGATAAATACAGTGTTCGAATAAAGGACATGATGGTACATCGTATAGCATAGCTCTCAACAAATGTTGTCCTATTAATAAATACATTGTGTAATAAAATGCCTCCGACGGGATTCAAAGCTGCAACCTCTCACTGTTAAAGCAAGCGTCATAACAATTAGACCACAGAGGCTTCATGGTTGAACAAATTAAAATAACTGTCAGCTACATTGTATAACACAATGATAGTGCACCTCAAGAGGGCATTAAATATGGCTGGAAATAAATAGTAACATATAATAATAAAGATAGCTGTTAACACTGTTAAATTATATATAAATAATCAAAGAAAGGTAAATACAGTGTTTGAATAAAGGACATGATGGTACATCGTCTTGCATAGCTCTCAACGATAGTTGTCCTATAAATAAAAATACATTGTGTAATAGAATGCCTCCAACGGGATTCGAACCTGCGACCTCTCGCTGTCAAGGCGAGCGTCATAACCATTACACCAAAGAGGCTTCATAGTTGAAT
>NW_022696276.1:0-642 GCF_011630105.1 Anneissia japonica
GATTTTGTGTGCATTATTTATCTACAATTCTTATCTACAGTATATACACTAGAAAATATTTACACACACAATTTAAAAAAAAAAAAGTTACCAACAACGACATCTAAATAGCTGTGGGAAAAACAAATTATCAGCCTGCTGCTCTCTGCCTGAAAAGTGATCGTAACCGAACAATAATGATGCAGCAACACGCTTGGTCAACTTGTAAAAATTTAGAGCCTTCTGCTGTTTGCCCATGAAACAAATTTTGGAGTGTTATACAGTACAATTTCAAAACAATGTCATCGTAAAGAAATAGTATTGAAAACAAACAACTTGAAACAAAATCGGTGTACGGATTTAATTAAATATTTACAATAGATTTTAATGGTCAACTTGTAAAAATTTAGAGCCTTCTGCTGTTTGCCCATAAAACAAATTTTGGAGTGTTATACAGTACAATTTCAAAACAATGTCATCGTAAAGAAACAGCTATAGTATTGAAAACAAACAACTTGAAACAAAATCGGTGTACGGATTTAAATAAATATTTACAATAGATTTTAATGGTCAACTTGTTGTCAAATTTTACGACCAATTTTGCATACGTTTGTGAGTGACGGTGTGTAATAGACATGCAAAACAAACATTAGCGGTTAGCTG
>NW_022696277.1:0-630 GCF_011630105.1 Anneissia japonica
GTTTACAATTATATTTTATAATTAACATCACTTAGTATGGACAGCGTATAAGAATTCATATATATTCGAATATTTGCGCGCGTGCGTGCTCGCGTAAATGATTGAAATTAAAATTAGAATTGTTTTCAATTATCGTTAATTCGTCACATTTTAATCAATGAAGACCCGACGTATTTTATTTAATGGTAATCTTTTCTTTGGTTTTAATTGTTTTTAATAGAACCAGAGCTTTCGGACAACACTAGTCCTTCCTCAGTGGCGAGTGAGTGAGGATAGAAAAAGCTAGATGGTATAAAGTGAGAATTTCATGCAAGCATAATTGGAAACAATACTTTAGAGGCAAGCCTCAATAAATAAGCCAAACGATTTATCCAGAATAAATTGAAATGCCATTGGTTTAATTTAGTGTACTGGGAGAACGTTCCTAATATTGAGTCCAAATGGTGTGGTTGTTTTAAGTAAAAGTTCCCAGGGATTCTCTTTATCTTTGCGATTTTTTTCGCTCCAACTGGCATTATGGTCAATTGCAATCACTCTGAAATTTGAAATTGAATGACCAGCTAAACTGAAATGTTCGGCTACTGGTTGATCAAGCTTAGATGTTCTGATAGCTGATCTATGTTGTGTCAT
>NW_022696278.1:0-634 GCF_011630105.1 Anneissia japonica
TCATCGGGTGCTCCCAACACGAACAATATAAACTGACACGCACGCGAAAATTTAGCACAGTATTTGAGAAGAGCACTCACGCACACACTCGCACGCAAACCAATGATGTCTGGAGAGCTCTTGCCAAAGATTTTCGAGAAGTTTTCTCCATGGACTATAGGCGAGCGAAAGAGAATGGATCGCCTTACAACAGCTGCCGTAATTTCCAGAGAGATCGCCAGGGAATTTATATCGTCGCCGGACACCGAATCGTCTCTCTCTCGATACGCCAAAACGATGCGAGAGATCACCGAAAAGATGGACGTTCGGCTAGGACTCGAATTCGATGCCACCGCGGCGGTGATCGACTTCGAAGAAGACGGGTTACCGGGTGTGTTTTCGTGCCTCGACGACATGCTCGAAATCGGAGACGTCAACTTGGGTCGAATCGTCATTGTGTACTTGTTCGGTAGGAAAGTGGCAAAGAGATGGGCGGAGAAAGGTCTCGAGGACTACGAAGATACCGTAGCCGAGTACGTCGGCGAATACGTGGCCACGGAATTTTTGGTTGGATATCCGAACGTGGAGGGTGGGTAAGTGTGATTCAGAGGGCGGCAAACACGTTTTCGAGAACGTCAGTTTTCACCGATCGTAT
>NW_022696279.1:0-550 GCF_011630105.1 Anneissia japonica
AAATATATATATATATATATACAAATAAATATACAAACAAATATATAAATAAATATAAAAATAATTAAAGTATATATATATAATAATAATACAGTATATATATAAATAAATAAATATATAAATATATATCTACAAATAAGTATATAAAATAAATATATAAATAAATATATAATAAATATATACATATATATATAACTGAATATACAAATAAATATATATATATATAAATATACAATAAATATAAAAATATATAAATAAATATATAAATAAATACATTATATATAAAAAAATATATATATAAATTTTTATTTAAAAAATATATTAAATATATATATTAAATTAAAATGTATGGCTCGCATGGCTTGCTGGCTCGCATGACTCTCGCATTGGCTCGCATGACTCGCTGGGTCGGACTTTGGCACAACTCCACAGTTTTCTTCATTGTAATTTGGGGTATTTTACCTTCTTGCCAAATGTACAAACACAAGATCAACAAAAATAATGCATGGTGGCCTAGTACCTCTGCTGAGACTTTAAAAAAAATAGGAAA
>NW_022696280.1:0-232 GCF_011630105.1 Anneissia japonica
CTGAAAAAATGTCAGTCATTTTGAGTAAAGACAGCTGGCCTCCGTTCTTCATGTGAATATCACCACTGTACTGGTTAATGTCTTATTGAGTTCGTAATAAATCTTTTTCAATCAACATATTTACTTTTAAAAAAATAATGCAGTTTTCATAAATGCTAACATTTTTATAGTAAAAAACGGGGGAATTTGGTCATGGGGTGGGGAGAGGTGTTCCCATTACATGTGTAACCCC
>NW_022696280.1:311-573 GCF_011630105.1 Anneissia japonica
AGATGTGTATAAGTTTAAAGAATCTCACTATTGGACAGGTTGACATTGAAAATAATAGGGTTTGCTGCCAAAATCAGTTGATACCTGCTCTAATAGCACAACTATTGTTATTTTTACAGTAAGAACGGCAGCCATTTTGAAGTTCAAGATGGCCGCCATTAATGATCAGTGAGAATATCACCATTGGACAGGTTGACATTGAAAATATAGGGTTTGCTGCCAAAATGATGTTGATATTTGCTCAAATGGCACAGTTATTGTT
>NW_022696281.1:0-649 GCF_011630105.1 Anneissia japonica
TAGGGTTTGAACTATGTGTCTGTAATCATCTGTTCCGCATCTCGACATTTTGAGTGAAGTAACTCCCTCCTGACTTCATGGGTGATGCTTTCATGAGTGTGTGCCCTAAGTAGGTCCATCAGTGCCTCTTTCTGTTCGTTTGATATATCCTCTTTATAACGCTGCACAAAGATTAATAAACTCTGATGCCACAAAACTGGTAAATCCCTTTTATCGCTAACAAACCTAGAATTTAAGAAAGGCATTTTTCAGTTATCAAACATTTGAAAAAAATTTTAAATACAATACTCATTTATTTAAATGAAAGAAAAAAGAAATTAAGCAGGAATGATTACTCAAAAAGCAAAGCCAAAAACCAACATCTACCAAATGGATTTTCTTTGCAGAGTTGATGCTCATGTGAGTTTCTCACCTATCAGGTCCAATGCGGCCTGCTGTGGTATGGAAAACCTGCTAATGACTGGCACTCTGTATCTTAAACTGCGGTGGTTGGCCTTTCCTATCATTGGACTCTATTTCTACCCCTCCTGTTATACACCTAACTACACTTTTGGAGTCCTTAGGTCAGCTTTACCCACCAGAAACAGCAAAATAAGCCATTGGTGTGTTTTGGTCACATGCAAGTCATCGAGTTAAAAATTATTTTATC
>NW_022696282.1:0-582 GCF_011630105.1 Anneissia japonica
TGTCGTCTGACTTTAGCCGAGACCGGCACGCAGTTCGCATATCGCTACGTCAACGTGGACGTCATTTTGCCGAAGCTCAGATGGGTCCAAGTCGAGGAATCGAATCTCCACAGGATCGATTTCAGCGTTCTCTCGTGATTTATTTCTATGTTGTTATTATTTTAAAAGATTCAGCCATACACACTATGCCTTCTACAACAAAGAATTCTTCATTTTGTGCTTCTTCTGTTGTGATATCATACACTGTCTGTTTATTAGGCTTTTTTTTTTGTATCTTTGTTTCCCTTGGGGTTTCTTGTAAGTATGCTTGTGTTGTGCACTAGTACCCCTAGGTTTCCTACACTGTGTTCCAAAATGTCCTAAAATTCCACATCTGCTGCACTCTTTGTTATATTCAGGACAATTATATCGTGGATGGGATGCCCCACACCTTCCACAAACTTTACTGTGCTGCGATTTGGTTTTTTCAAACTTTAGTACGTCGATTGTCTGTGACAATTGTTTGTTGGCATTTTCCGTAGTTTCATGAACCAGGCATATCTGAATGGCTTTATCCAAAGTTAATTCACTCTGAGATAATAA
>NW_022696283.1:0-935 GCF_011630105.1 Anneissia japonica
TATGTATATATGTGTGTATGTATAAAGAATATACTGTATATATAATTATGATCCTAGGTCAACATATATGTCATTTTCTTAGCAGGCTGTGGTGTGAACAAATATGACATTGAAAAAAAATTTTACAATTTTAATATTAACTAACTTGAAATGTATAGCTCACATTATTCCTGTTAGGCCTACATTGTTTGTTTTTGAGAATTGTTCCACATTAGCTTTGTGAAAGTCATTTTTATGGATTGATAATTGTTCCGATCGGACTATGTTGATTTAGAATATAGGATAATTTACAATTTAGAAGATGATGTAGAACATAATAATTCGATTTATGTTAATTATTCTTTGCTGGTACTAATTTCCGTAACAGAATTTCGGTTAACACATTTCTCGGCTATGTGGTACAAGTAGCTGTGATGACGTCACTTTTAATGTACAGTAGTTCAAATAGTTGTGATGTTCAGAATGGCCTTGAAAAAATCTGGCTCATGTAACTTGATAACTTGAAATACATATAACACATAACTTCATAAGGGTCTACGACCGAAGGATCTCGTTGATTCTTTTCTTCAATAAGCTGTGGCAAATTAAGACTATATTTGTATTTTATTTACGCATTGATTTTTTTATTTACGTATTTTCATTTAGGTATATATAGGTATATATTTTATACTTTTTTGACTGTTTCAATCCTGTCGGAGGCATTTCATTACACAATGTATTTATAGGACAACATTCGTTGAGAGCTATGCTAACGATGTGCCATCATGTCCTTTATTCGAACACTGTATTTACCTTTCTATGACATATATAATTTAACAGTGTTAACTGCCATCTTGATTTATATTATTATTATGTGTTACTATTTTTATCCAGCTGTACCTCCAGATTTATCTGGTATAACGCCGTTTTGATGTGCACCATTGAGTAATACAATG
>NW_022696284.1:0-509 GCF_011630105.1 Anneissia japonica
CAAGAGATTTCACTTCTGTATTTAGGGAATGTGTATGTGTGAATACGGTCATTTTGATTTTCTGGGATGAATAAGTTACATTTTTTTTATTATAAATAAAAACACACTTTATAAGAACAATGAGGCTGAAATTGCTTAAAAATTTAGAACAAATTGAGGCTGAGGTAAAATGTCAAATGAGGTTTTTTATTTTTAAAAAATAGAAAAACCCAAAAATTATATCCCTACCCTATGTGCAGTGGGTGTGACTATGTTCCTCCATAATAAAGTACAGTAGGTGTACCTACCTGCCATCTGGGGCCAATTTTTGTGGGGCCTTAGATGTGTGTGGGGCCTTTTTTCAGCGGCCATTTTTGCGGGGCCACTTTTACTACATTCTAGTACAATATACATGCCTACTGCTGTACCTATATAATTTTCTACGTTTGAAAAATGTGTAAAATTTTCACAATACGCAGAGTACTGCCAACAGGACCCATTATGAGATCGGAAAGACGTAAAGTGTACAG
>NW_022696285.1:0-2276 GCF_011630105.1 Anneissia japonica
AACGAATGAACAAAACAAAAGGTAGGATTGGATAGGATTAATGTGGTATAGAAAAGGGGGGGGGGAGGTGGTGTCACGTAGGATTTTGACTTTTTGTAGCAACTATGATTTTATTGCTCTTTATTTATATTTGTCGCTTACGTTTAAGTTCTATGTATCCTTGTATTACTGTTGTAATATTTTAATTCGGAAAAAATTGGTACGAGGATATTTTTGCAGACATTATTAGCATTTAGTGCCATGTCTGACTGACGTAATACTAACCACCGTCCGCGTAATTCTTACGTCAAACCATTGTTAATTATTATCACATGACAAAAGCACACCGTATCCTAGTATGAAGCAATCGATATTGAATGCGAGAAAATGAAATGCGGTAAAATTAAATCTTAACAACATCAGTCAATTCACAGATTTAACCTTGACCTTGACCTACGCCTGTCGCTCTAACATCCAATTCACAACTTTCTTCCATGCTGTTCTGTCCTGTGCATAGTTACCACTGTCTCGCATCGTGCGTTACGGTCCCGCATTTCAAAGTGATTTTGGATGAAACACGCATTTTGCAGAAACACATGCGTGATCCATAATTTGTCACGCATTTAGCACAAATCTATGCGTGATAACGAATTATCACGAATTCACCGGAAAAGGTATTTAAAATTTAAAGAAATTGGTTTTATTAAAAAATATATATAAAGTTATTATAGAGTACTTAGTATTTACGTGAATGTTTATTTCACATACTCGTTACTAAAAATTTATCAGTGAAATGTTTAGGTCAACATAGTTCGGGTGCTCAATTACATTGAAACTCAAAATATTTTTGATTATGTACCCGGTATTGTCAACACACACTCCCTGAAATCGTTTTAAAACAGCTTTAATGCTCAGATCGTCGGAGCGCTTGGGGCCACGCTCCTTCGACCCCAGCTGGGCTCCGCCTCTGGACCCCCCCCCCCCAGCCAAATGATGTAGTCACTCACGCATTTCAAATCTCTCAGGTTGGTAACTATGCCTGTGCTGTCCTGCATGTTTTAGTAATAGTGATGTTATTCCTGCTACAGTCTTCTTTGATGCAGTCCGTCCAACGTTTGGGGGTTCCTCTTCGTCTTTGCCCTTGGACATGAGTGAGTGGGATCTGTTGGTTTCCGTACAGTGGTATTAAGTAGTAGTATTGACAATATACAAATGTCTTATGTCAGTGTCACAGATTTATATCTATGGAATATCTCAAATAAGCTAATGTAGGCTCAGCGAGTCGATCATTCAACATTGACAACATACGAAGTGTGAACCACTAGACTATTGTACTTGCCTATCTAGTGAGCTTTTAAAGTGCTTTTATTTTCGATTTTTATCGTAATAAGCCATGCAGCAGGGGTGGCCAGGATTTGCCCGAGTGTATAAGAGACAGGGGGGGGGGAAGAGGTCTCCTGACAGAGATGTAAAACATATTAAATTTAACTCATATACAGACCATTAGGCACTGAGGCGTGGTCCAGATAGGGTTGCCCTTTAGAGTCGCTGTGGTCAAAAACGTGATTTTTTGTCATATTTGGTGCAACATCCATTAAAGTGAATATAAACATGGGCCGCTGAGTAATTTGACATAACAATTGTTTATCTACACTAATGGATTACAAAGATGTAAAACATATTAAATTTAACTCATACAAAAACCATTAGGTACCGAGGCGTGGTCCAGATAGTAGCCCTTTAGAGTCAAAGGTAAGAAATGAGGTTTCCAGTCATATTTGATGCAACCTTTCCATTAGAGTGTATATAAACATGGGTCTCTGAGTAATTTGACATAAACATTGTTTATATACACTAATCGATTATAAAGATGTAAAACATATTAAATTTGGCTCCTATAGGCCTACAGACCAAGCATCAATTTAAATTTGGCAAACGGTCAAAAGTTGATTTGCATTGATATCAGAAAATAAAGGGAAAAAAAGAACACAAAACATGTTAGTATAGTTTTAAGGGGTGCACGTAAACCCTATCTAGCTCTCTAACTAGAAGTACTGATTAACAAATTTCTGAGGCCTTACTAATTATCAAACATCATTATCATCATATGTCAACGCTGTCGTCAGCATCATCGTGATCATATCTCGTCGTCGGCATCACTATTATCATTACTAACTAATTTGTGAGATATGCAAGAAAATATACCTCCTTGATTATAATAACTGACTTGGTTTAGTTTTAATGTTATACTTTTTACCCGTTTTAGTTTTAGTGTAGGCCTACGTTGTATTGAACTT
>NW_022696286.1:0-626 GCF_011630105.1 Anneissia japonica
AAAGTTTCCTTTTTCGTAACTTCGTTCGGGACCGATGACGTAGACGGCCAGTACCGATGACGTCTGGTATTAGCTTCGATAGAGAACAAAGTTGGAAATAACTTCAGCACCACTTAGTTACCTTACTGCGACCGAGCCGTCAACATGCAAAGTGTGAACCTGGTAGTAGCAAAACAGGGGAAAACAATCGCACATGGAAATGTAGATCTGGTCCGCGTACGAAGAGATGGCGTTTTACGCTCGACCATCCAACACAAACGGAAGAGCAGATGCTGAAAAAGTTCATTAACAAGATCGAATGCGACCCGGATGGATCCTGCGCCGGGATCGAATATATTCGTTATACATACGAGCAATGGTATAGCGGAACGTTACACGTGAAGGGATGGCTTATCAGTTGCCGTCGTAGACGCCTTGGAGGAATCAAATCGATATTGCCGAGGGCCTTCTGGGAGCCCTGCAGAGGAACAGACACGGAAAACGAACGTTACTGCCTTCAGAATGCGAGATTTTCCACACTATATAACCCACCAGGTAGACACGACAATAATGATGCGGAAAAAAATAATTACAACAGATACTATACTCTGAGGGGCGGAACGCTTCGTGATACAAAAAAATAGTCT
>NW_022696287.1:0-2884 GCF_011630105.1 Anneissia japonica
GAAAGAAAGTAAGAAAGATTCTGACAATAACAAGAGGTGATCCGCTAACGTTAGCGGATCACCAATAATCGTTGATAATTATTTATAGTTGAACACCTTGATAGACCCTGGTCTATTGTTCGGGCTCTTTTTGGCCGATTTCAGTAGTGTGTTTAGTATGTTACCGCCACACCTGATCGTTATTAAAAAAATAATGGGAATGAATGTTAATCCAAGATTAGCCTTGTGGATTCAATGTTTTTAAAAAAATAGACAATCAACATGTTAAAGTAGGAAAAACGACAAAATGTAATACAATTAGTAAAGGTATACCTCAAGGATGCGTCCTTTCACCTCTTTTGTTTTCAATATTTACGAGCGATTGTATTAGTTATTCCAGGAATTTTAAGATTATTAAGTATGCCCGCGACATGGTGACCTGCGGTTATCTTAATAACGACCTGGTCGTGTATGAAAATGAAATTTGCTGCACAAAAATGTTGATTTTTGTACTTTTTTACCATAGTGCAGGGTTAGAATTTAGTGGACATGTATTTGATAACATTAGGAATATTTTAGTATGCATATTTTTAAGTAACTGTCAAATTTTTAATTACCCATTTTACCTGTTTATTGCACTCAACTAAATTTTATATATCTATACATATCATTCAATGTTCAAACAGCATTTTTTAACAATTTTGTGATAGTGTCTGCGTGACAAACGTTTGAACAGTGAAATCATAAACTTTGAAGGCTGATTTCTCAAATACTTTTCTTTAACCTGACAATATTACCAAAAAATGTATATAATACACTTGAACAATGTTTAATATACTTTGTCAAACAGAAAAGTGTGTGCATTCTGTAGATTTCAATCGCTTTTGAAAAGTTTTTTTTCCTAAAAGATTGTACTTCCTCATACATAGAACAATGTAAAGTACATATGCCTAAATACGGCCAAAAGATCTGAGGCTTTCACATGACTTTGCTGTTGAGGCAAGCTGTTTATCTATTTACAGTAATTCTATTGACTCTGTCTACAATTATGCATAGAGTATATGTCATGATATTTTATATTTAATTGTACAGTTTGTTGTTACAACTTAGTGTTTGCATTGACTATGAAGATATTTTAGGCCTTAAGGGTCACATCCAAATGTATATGAGTGTGCATTCACCCTCAAGAATATTAATAAATAAAAAAATCATTGACTAACAAGGAAAGTGAAAAATGGGAGAAGGGTGGTCTCTTTGCAAAACCAATGATAAACTGCCTGCAATTTTTTTTCTGTACGAAACATTTGCATGAAACTTCACTTGGGCCGTCTGGGATTGACTTGACTCAAGTTTGATACAATACCAAGTTAAAAATATTAGAAAGAAGAGCAGACACTTAGCAAAGTAGCGATGCTCGATTATTATTGTCTTTTCTAAATGTCTATCTATGGTAGGCTTATAAAATCTTAACAATTTATAGGATGTACGTCTGTAACTATGCTTCTTGTAGGCCTACTCTACGTTACTAATGTTAGTTTGATACTATTTACAACAGTAGCAATATCAACAGGTAGTAACCCCTTCTATTGTATAACATGTAGTGCAGTAGTAGATAGGGTCTATAAAATGCTGAGAAAATGAGGCTAACCTAGGCCTAACAAAGACTGAGTTAGGTCCTACCTAGGCCCCTCCCTAGAGCATTTTAATGCAATTAACATTAAATAAAATAATAATAATAATAAAAGATACAAGTCAACTTTCTTCTTAATAACAATAATAATGGATTAAATATATCATAATTCGCAGGAGGGTGGTCGTTCCATCAATTTTAATGCAAACTATGGGAAGAGTTTAATTTTTTGCTATAAGCTCTTTGCCGACAACCAGCAGACGGCACCATAAATTCGTTTTAGCTTTAGCAGACTAGCAGCTGGTTTGATTCACACAAATCTGTTGATAGTATGTTTCTGTCATGTAAATCAGGTACAAGCCAATAACATTAAATGGCTGCATTGGGATCAATTTTCAGGGGCAGATTTAGGGGGGTGGGTTAGGGTTAGGGAAATAGAATACGATGATTTAGCATTATTTATAATTTAATCAAAACAGGATATATTTGAACACTAAATTCATCCTGCTTCAGTAAAGCCTTTCTGACATGTATGGAAAGGTAAACAAACAGTAACAACAATTGAAGTGAACTCGGTCTTGATAATGTAAAGTCAAAAATACAAAACCAGAACAACATGGTACACATAAATGAGCAAAACAAATGATAGTACAAAGAGGGGTATCTAAATAAAAGAAACCTTTTGTGGTTGGTTCGAACAGGTTGCGGGATTTCTGTACGTAGCACTCTTGTAAAGGTCAGAGCTGCCAAAATTTGTGTACACTAACAACTAAGTGTTGAAATAATCGTTGATAATTATTTATATTTTATTTATTTAAAGACTGAGTTAGGTCCTACCTAGGCCCCTCCCTAGTGCCTTGTAATGCAATTAATATTAAATTAGATAATAATAATAATAATAATAATAATAATAATAATAATACAAGATACAAGTCAACTTTCTTCTTAATAACAATGTTAATGAATTAAATGTATCATTCCGGGATTAATTAACTCTGCCTAAGTCTTGCAATGTAACAAATAGAACCACTATTTACTTAATAACAACCACAAACAGAAGTCAACTGGTAAATTTACCAGTCAATGACGGCCAAATGTAGGCCTACTCTTGCAAGAGACGTCAAAACTCAAGTAAGTAAATAGACCTGTAATTAATAATTTGATGGAAATGTCGCGTACAGAAAAAAAATCACAAACTGTCAACTGACTAAAATTTGTTTCTCTTTTTTAGGTTGTAGATTTAAATTATGGCATGGGGAGTGCCAATCCTATAGA
>NW_022696288.1:0-1418 GCF_011630105.1 Anneissia japonica
CTATTAGTAATACATTTATTATTATTAAACTCGTTCATAAGATACTAACCACAGCATTAATTTGATAGGCCTAATATTTCAATGCTGCATTTAACGGGATGATCAATAATTCCTTTTAAATGATGATGATGACCTTTTCATTTATTAGGCGATAAAGGAGACACAGGACCCAAGGGACCCCAGGGTGAAAGGGGGCTGAAAGGTAAGCACAGTGACACAACAATTGTTTATAAACCCTTTTTGGACATCATTTTATTGACATTAATTAAAATATAAGATAATAGGCCTATAGTCTATTCTATTTTACTAAGCATGTGGACATGGGCTCGTTTAGCCAAGATATAATCAAAGAGTAGAGAACTGCATTTATATTACTCTTTGATATAATTCCAACTGTACAAAAAATTATACGTAATACGGTAGCCTGTAAAATATTCATCACAATATAGCCTAAATTTGAGAATTCAATGCTGCATTTATTATTTTTTCTAAAGGCAAACAAGGTGACCAAGGACCAAAAGGTAATAATCTTCTGTTGTGTTTACTACAATATGTTTTTTTTTTTAAATGAATCAATATCTTATGTTTACATTGAAATTTAGTCAACAATTCTGGCAAAACAATTGCCGCCAGATATTTCCTATGTTTATACCATTTGTTAATCTCCACGTAGCTTTAATGAATAAGTGAAAGGCCATTCGCTTAATATTATGAGTTTTCTTTAATCGATATATTTTTTAGGGCCTCAAGGTATTCGTGGTGCGAAAGGTCCACAGGGTTCTACGGGAGCTCCAGGTAAGCCTAGGCTGTACTGTTTGACGTCTTTTTGGCGCCTTGCCCAATCGTATTGTGACACTTTTTAAATCACTAAACTTGAAATTACACTGACCAATAAAGAATAAAGCTCGTTCACACCAAGCCCGGTTTCTGTACCGCCGTCCCGGTTCCCGGGCCCAGTCACGACTTCCGGTCGTTCCGTTCACACTCTCTGTCCGGCTCACGAAAATCGGTTAGCCGGGGTAAAGTCTGAAGCAGTCAAGTGTCTATGTTGTTATGCCATGGTGTTTAGAAATAGGGGAAGGGGTGGGGCGTAACCCATTTAAAACCAACAGAGAAACCTTATTAGATAATGATGATGATGATGATGATGATGATGATGATGATGATGTTGATGATGATGATAATGATGATGAGGATGATGATGATGATGATGATGATGATAATGATAATGATAATAATAATAAATAATAATAATAATAATAATAATAATAAGTGACATTAATAAAGCGCTCTACGCAAACCAACCCCACGGTGCATACAATAAATCATATTTAAACAATTCAATACCGTTATAATAATAACAGAAATTCATCCTACAATACAAAAAACATTTCAACAAAATGTATCATTCAATATAC
>NW_022696289.1:0-1189 GCF_011630105.1 Anneissia japonica
TTTAAAAATTAAATTTCCTGGCAATAGATTTATATAAATTTATATAGATAAGCATAATATTTTTTTTTATATTATATTAATTTTTATAGATAAGGATAATATTTTTTTTTCCTAAAACAGATTTATATAAACAATGTTGTTTGCTTACAAGAATACATGGAAACTTTATTCATCCTCTCCGGGAAAATTTCATGGTAGCTATTTTATAATTATTGTATAGATTATTGATGAATAATTTTATTCTAGATGAAGCAATATGTGTTAAACATTTTCATCAAATCACAGATACTTGGTAAATATCCAGGTTTCAATAACACCTCAACAAGATAAAATATGTTTTTTAACAATGATATCGCATATTATATTACTCTCCAGGGCACTGTATTCTAGAGGAAGCTTTTCATCATAATACAGTTTTACAATGAGAATGTCATTAGCAATATGCAACTACGGCCATGAACTACCTCTATCCATACCACGTTATGCAGACATCTCTTTATTGTTTACAATGTAACAATAATAGTGGTAAACACCAGGTATGCCTGTAAATGTAGATGTTTTAAAAAGAGGTAAGCCTATGCCTCCAAATTGTGTTACACAGAGAAGTTGTAAAAAATGTGAATAATCACACATTAGAGTAATATAATTAACATTTTTAAATGTCATTCTCAGCTACAAATATATTATAGTGGAGCTGTAGCTTGGTAGATTAAGATGCTCTTCTAATTCTAGAATCTTTGATTAAAATCCTATCAAAAAACAGGATTTTTTTCATCACTTTCACAAAAAAAAAAAATAAATATTATACATTATACAATTTAAATATTTAATCAATCAAATCACAAAATATTATGTATGTGGAGCTTACAATTTTATACTAGTTAAAATATATCACCGAAGATGGCTAAATAAAGTATGAAAAAAAAAATAGAAAGAAAAGTAGTAAATAATAAATACAGATAGATAAACTTTAATCATTCACATTGTAACTGAGAAACAGTTTCCTTACACAGCTACAATTTGGTGAGTAAATAATAAACTTAAATATACTGTAAAGAAAATTGCTATCGATTTGTTCCATACAGTATCGATATATTTTATTAATGACTTCATACAGACATGAAATAATTTTTAATTTAATGTTCCTAAAGTAAATAGTAGATTTTTTTCTTTACAGGTAGGGCCAACA
>NW_022696290.1:0-508 GCF_011630105.1 Anneissia japonica
AAAGTCAAAAATTTGCACTAAGTGCGACAACTCGGCGAGATAAGCACTTTTGTGCAAAAAGTGACAGTGGTTAAAAGTTGACTTGAAATGTTTTTTTTTTTTTTTGTTAGGGAAAGTGAGATAGCGTGAAACAAACACTATTCCATTGAAAGTTTGAAGTTTTTCGGAAAAGCACACGAAATATGGCGGAAAGTCAAAAATTTGCACTAAGTCCTCAATTAGGCGAGTTAAACACTTTTGTGCAAAAAGTGACAATGTTAAAAATTTAAGTCAAAATGTAATTTTTTTTGTTAGGCACGGTGAGATAGCCTGAAAGAAAGACTATTCCATTGAAATTTTGAAGTTTTTCGGAAAAGTACTCGAAATATGGCGGAAAGTCAAAAATTTGCACTGTGCTTAACTTGGCGAGATAAGCACTTTTGTGCAAAAAGTGACAATAATAAATTGAGTCAAAATGTAATTTTTTTTTCTTAGGCACGGTGAGATAGCCTGAAACAAAGACTATTCC
>NW_022696291.1:0-1202 GCF_011630105.1 Anneissia japonica
AAGTGGTCATCTGTGCGTCTGAATTGTACAGCATTGGGTCTCATCTAACAAAATTGATAGTTAAAACGAGAGGTAGAGGACGACCAAGAAATCGTTGGGAGAAGTATATTGAAGAACTAATGAACATCCAGTTGAAGCAGGGAGAATGGCACCAAAAAGAGCTTCCTTCTGTGTAGCTGTCAGGGAAGCTACGTCCCACTGAGGATATGCAGCGCTACTATGAGGTTTATAGGATAATGTACATTATCAAACAATATTTATTATTACAGGTGAAAATGAATAGAATGCGACAGAGAATTTCACAACGACTAAAAGATGCGCAGAACACCTGTGCTATGCTGACAACATTCAATGAAATTGACATGACGTAAGTACAGTTTACCTGAATGATAATTATAATAACTACATAGGAACCTATTTCAATATGCAGATAATTAACACCCCTGGTCATTGGATACTTACAGCAATGCCGAATTTGTAACCTCATTCTTTCCTTCCAAACATTCCAAGTCTTGCAGCCAAGGCCAAAAACAGAAAAGTTTGAGTGGCCCATGCACTCTCCACCCAGTGGTATAAATAGGTACCTGGTGGGGTTGTATGCTCCTGTGCTGATTACCAGCAGCAAGACTTAGCATGTGGACCCAATGACCAGGTAAAAGAACTGCGTTTTATAAGTGCCCATACCAGTACCAGTACCAACTGACCTGTATCCCCAAAATATGATGTTCAAGAGAGTATGAAAAAAACTCTGAAGATTCTATATTTTTTTCACTTTATTGTCTTGTGTCCAACTTTTGAAACCTTGATTAATAAATTTGGTACATTAACCATAACCAAACAAAATGATTGGGTTGAGTATTGGTTGGCTCTGAACCAACTGACCCTAATTTCCAAATATCACTGTATTTTTTCACCAGAAAATCAATATCAAAATAATAATAACGTAATCAAGAAACTGTGGAAATGGTTTTTCAATACTCTTATTCCTTTAGGAATCTGATAGAGTTACGCAAAAAGCACAAGGATGAATTTCTGAAGAAACATGGATTTAAACTTGGCTTTATGTCGGCTTTCGTGAAGGCTTCAGCTTATGCCCTAACAAATGTGCCCATAGTAAATGCAGGTAAATATCACTTAATGAACACATCAAGGAAGCTCCCACCCTGTAAAATGTTAGGGTTTAGCTCAATATACATCTTTTT
>NW_022696292.1:0-1928 GCF_011630105.1 Anneissia japonica
ACGCTGAGTTAGACAGTAGAACACTATAACGCTTGGCGTCACTTGGTGCTTTCCGTGTTCTAATTTTTCTGCTGCTCATGTCATTTATTTTCTTAATTCTTTACACCAATAAATGATAATAGCGAAGAAAATTCGGACCCACCACTTGAAGTTCTTTAGTTCTTTAACACCTTCAAATCGGAAGTAAAACGATCAGCTAGTGGAAATCGAAAGGCAAATAGCATTCGAGAGTGTTAGATTGGAGTCAAAATAGCAAGATGGAGAATATTGGGTCACGTTTTGCGTAGTCCCGAAAATTCTTCCGCATCTTTAGCACTTACATTTGTAGTTTTATCATCTAAAACGTTACCTGGTCGTATAGGCCGACATCAGATCTATCTTTCAGCTTGATTAAAGATGACCTGCTTGATACAGGACTTTTACTAAGAAATATAGATGAAATGTTTATGTTTAAATTTTGATACACGTTGTAACTATTTTGAATATATTCATGAATATAATACGAGAAACACTAAAAAAAAATCAACAAACAAATAAACCAAAAAAAAAAAATTAATAAATAAACTCAGCTTGGTCAGAAGTATATCATACCAACGGTCAAAGATATGGAATGAAATTCCACAAACACTAAGCATTCAATAAGTAATTTTAAGAAACTTTTTAAGCAACAGCTATTGTATAATTACTGATTGTCATTTATATATTATATGTATTTGCCTTACTTTATTTTTATTCATCCACTATTTAATTACCACTTATTGATTGATTGATTGATTGATTGACTTTAAATCCATATGTAATATATGAGTGTATTATTATTATTATTACTTTTTATTATTATTATTATTATTATTATTATTATTATTATTATTGGGCCTATTACTTTTATTACTTACTACTACTACTACTACTACTACTACTATTTTTATAATAATAATAATAATAATAATAATTATTATTATTATTATTATTGGGCCTATTACTTTTATTACTTACTACTACTACTATTTGTATGATAATAATAATAATAATAATAATAATAATAATAATAATAATAATTATTATTATTATTATTACACCCATGTTGAAAGTTTCTACTTGCTTTTTTTGCCTTTTTTCAATTCCTTATGATTTCGTCATTTTGTTTATTATAATTGTTATATTTCAATTATTCATGTTATATAATGTATTTTGATGATGAAAAAGGAAATAAAGTTGTATTGAATTGAAAAAAAATCAATTGACGTACATCGATTGAGGACAATTGCAAAAAATAGACAAACATGGAGAAACATTAGATAGTATAAATTTATTATTATCACGCATATGTCGATTGACTTTTTATTATTATTATTATTATTATTATTATTATTCTTATTATTATTATTATTATTATTGGGCCTATTACTTTTATTACTTACTACTATTTTTATAATAATAATAATAATAATAATAATAATAATAATAATAATAATTATTATTATTATTATTATTATTATTATTATTACACTCATGATGCCTTTTTTTAATTCCTTATGATTTCATCATTTTTTTAAAATTATAATTGTTACATTTGAATTATTCATGTTATATAATGTATTTTGATGATGAAATAGGAAATAAAGTTGTATTGAATTGAAAAAAATCAATTGACGTACATCGCATTGAGGACAATTGCAAAAAATAGACAAACATGGAGAAACATTTGATAGTATACTTTGATAGTACACTTTGGTCTACTTCGCTTAATGTACGTTCCTGAATTGGATTCTTAATTTAGGTATTCTTTCAGTTAGAAATAACAATAATAATAATAATAATAATAATAATAATAATAATAATAATAATAATAATAATAATAATAATAATAATAATAAATAATAATAATAATAATGGAAACATTTAACCAGTGGCGGCGCCCGCGGGGG
>NW_022696293.1:0-1505 GCF_011630105.1 Anneissia japonica
CATGGGACGAAGCCCCCGGAAGCTCTGGTGCGTAAGCCTTTTAATTGATTTTAAGCAATGCTATTAAAATTTATTTCCATACGAATTTTTCAAAATATCCAGTGGCGGATCCAGTAATTTGAACTAGAGCTGGGCCCAGAGAGGGACTTTTACAGATGGAGAGTGTAGACTATCACCTCAGCCCCACCATGGTTGGGGCTGGGGTAAGAAAATTTATGATTATGGCACCTCTAGTATATTTCGTGCAAACTAACATTCATAATAATAATGATTTATTATCTACTGATTAGCTTGTAACGTATTCAAAATTTGAACTATGAAAAACACAAATAAGATAAACTTAAAACAGTCATTAATTTAGTCTTTTGCATGTACAGTACTTTTAAAATCAATCAAGAGGTTTTTGCTTTTCTCCTCTTTTTGAATTTCACTTTTGTGTAAGCAATATTGCGACTAAATTATTGTGAGTGGAAATAATACCGTCTAATTTAAGATAAAACAGCACTAGGGAGATAGGGAGCACACAAAACATAAGTTAGCATTTTGATTTCACAAACATAAAGGTAATTTACTTAATTTATCACTATCAGTGGTGGCTCCAGGAAAGCAAATTAGACGGGGGACAGGGAGGGACTTGCACGCTGGGAAAGTAGATCACCTCAGCCCCAGCATGGTTGGGGCTGAGGAAAGAAAATTTATGATTATGACACCTCTAGATTGCCGAAAATGGCACTCTCAGACCTGAATTCTAATTATAATTTTCCTTTGTTTTTTCCATTTTTTAAAACTAATTTTGACAAATTTAGGGTGGGCTTGGCCCCACTTGAACGAATCCGCCACTGATTATTATGACGTCATTGCGAGATTGCGTCAACGTAACACTGGAGTTTGTAAACTTTTGGTAGGCCTATCCTTTAATCGAAATAGACATATCCGTGTCAAAGGCTATATAATTATTGTTTAATAATGGCTATATAAAATTCAATTGACGAGCTATAATTTTTTGAAATTAGGAAAAACAGTAATCCTATGTATGTAGGTAATATTAAACACTAGTATGTACGTACGTGTCATAATAATATACAAAAGGAATAAATCGTTTATAGTAGAAATTGTGCACTTTTGAGTTTGTAAAAATATTGGCCTAATAAGTATACATGCTTCCAATTTTAACAACGTTCAGTGCATTTTTTTCACAATAAATTTAGCATCTGATAATCATTGCACCCACAAAATCGATCTAGTGGTTTCTGAGATGTTTACGAAATGTATAAACAATTGCGTTTTTACTCGGTTTTGGTCCGGAAAATACGTACCGCACTTAGAAAAGTGAACAGACAAAATTCATGAGTCATGCGTAATTGCTATTCTTTCCATTCGCTTTTAAAAGTGAGGTTTTAACCGTATAGAAGATTGGTGAAAAGTGGGGGGAGGGGACAATCGATATGATGTCCCCCCCCCCTACTTTGAAAAGTGGGGGGGGGGGGAACGCGTCCCACCTGTAC
>NW_022696294.1:0-555 GCF_011630105.1 Anneissia japonica
TCCACTCGCTTTGAGAAGTAGGGTTTTAACTTTAGAAGATTGGTGAACATTGGGGGAGGGACAATTACTATGATGTCCCCCCCCCCCTACTTTGACGTGTCGCCATGTTTCTCACCAATCGACTCCCGTAGGTCCTTTAATGATCCAAAAACCAAGTATAAGTAAAAATGATGTAAACATACGGATATACTTTTTGCCTGTTTGCAGCGAGGCTTAGTCATAAGTCACTATGACAATCGTGGACATTGTGATGTTGGTTCCGATGAACCTTTATTGCTACTTATGCCAGATGATCGCTTGGGATATCCCAAGAGGGATGTGCGGAGTCCGGTCTCTGTTGTTGTATATGTGTGGTAGTTCGTATTCACCTTGGTCTCGGTTCATGTTATTAGGATGCAGTCTTATGTTTATGGCTTCTTTCCGAATGGAACATCACAATAATTAAGGTTAACGTTGTATGAATTAAGTAAGTATGTATGTAGTGCCGGATTCAGGGGGTTCAAGTTGTTCGGACGAACCCCCCTCTGTGAAGAAAAGTAACTGGTTCCTGGCTTA
>NW_022696295.1:0-1358 GCF_011630105.1 Anneissia japonica
AGGCTCTGGTTAATTGTAAATTTTAATTTCATTTTGATCAAAATTTTAAAAAAGTAGTCATCAAATTGCACCAACACATTTCGCAAAAACAAGGTTTCCAGCTTCAGAGGGGGCACATCCCCTGTCCGCACAAGCGCACACATTGGCGCTAACATGCCAATCATCCCCTCCAGTGAAAAATATTGGTCATACTGATATTTGTAGACTTCTCATTCAATTAGGAGTCAAACAAGGATATTCAGATAGAAGGGTGATGTTACATTTTTTGTTCCTTGTCTATTAAATTTTATGAATTAAATCTGATCTATTTTAATATGCTAATTTATTAGTTGTATATTTTTTAGGATCCATAATCTTCATATATTTTTATATAATCGCCAGATACCATAAGGGTGATATGTGATTACAAATGAAAAGTGCTCACTTATTAAACATTTTTATCCATTTTTCTATAATATGTAGAGTGGTTATACGGCTTTGCATATGAGTGCTCTCAATGGTCATACTGATATTTGTAGGCTTCTCATTCAATCAGGAGCAAACAAAGATATTCAGGCAAAAGTAAGTATGATTATACAACTTTGATGCAGCATATATTTGTATTATCCCACATGTGTTTCTTAAGTTACTTTTTGAATAAATAGAAAGAGTGAACATTATATTACTAGACCAATGGACATGTCAGAGCCACCATGAAACTTTGCCCAGTCAGCGGCAGTGCTTACTAAGCTGCTTTCCGTACCAAACAGCACTTTGGTCTCATTGGTGAATTTTAGCTGTTTAATAGTGTGTGCTGAAGTTTCGTTTGTTGTGTTTTGAACGTGTCATCCTAAGCCACATTGTGCCATTGGCATAACATATGATAACATCACAATGTCCTATCAGCCATAGTGAGCTATAAAATCATATCTACAACTCATATGTAACAGGGGTTTATTTAAGAATTTGAGTAGCAGGAGAAATTTGAAAGTAACAGGAGAGTAAATTGAAATATGCCGGGGGTATAGGGGGGCCGCCTAGGCCCCCATCGCGGTCCAGGGGCAGAGCCAGGGATGTAGCCAGGATTTTGAAAGGGGGGGGGAGCCGTTATGCGAATTACGTATGCCCCCGGCGGGGTCAAGGGGCGAATCCCCCTGTGAAGTAGGGCACTCTGAACGTTCTTAGGACTGTTTGAGAGGATAAAGTGAAAATTGCAATAGATGCATTATAAATAAGCGAAAAAATAATTATATAATACATCAACAGTAACAGATCCAGGAATTCGAAAGAGAGGTGAACGAGGGAGGGACTTTCACAGACCGAGGAACCACCCACCTCAGCCCCACCATGGTTGGGGCTGAGGTAAGAAAATTTATGAT
>NW_022696296.1:0-2288 GCF_011630105.1 Anneissia japonica
CACAGTCGTTGCACTACGTAGCTGTCCCCGACGCAATCAGGAACGCTCCCTGAAGCCTGGCTTCCATAAAATCGCTACACACTGTCACCGACATCTTTGACGATGGTGATTGGTCAGTTGAATCAAGGAGCGTTCCTGCTTGCGTGGGGGACAGCTACGCAGTGCAACGATTGTAGTGAAAACGCTGTAGCTACAATGTTTTCGTTGCAACCGTTGTGTTGCGTGGCAGTCCCCGACGCAATCGGTAGGGCTCCCTGATTCCACCGTCCAATCACCATCACCGAAAGCTGTCGGTGATAGCGTGTAGTGATTGTATGGAAACCAGGCTTCAACTGACCAATCAGCGTCACCAAAATAGTCGGTGATAGCGTGTAGCGATTTTTATGGGAACCAGGCTTTAGGATGTAGTGTGAAAAAAACAAATTTCATATAGATAGGCCAGTAGGCCTATTGGCAGTAAAAAAAAATAACACCTCTTAACATATGAAGAATTTTCAATGTCGAATGTTCAAATTCAAATTCAAATTCAAATTTATTTGTCCAAAAGGAAATTACATTGAGAATAGTCATTGCTCAAAAATTACAACATTGAAAAAATATATACAAATTAGTAATAAAAATATATATATTTAAATTAGTAATATTCAAGTACAATACAAATAGGAGTTAAAAAGTCTGACATCAGAATTTTGTAATGGAATGTGTGCTAGGAGATGTATTCATCGACCTGAGGAAAATCATAGGTTTAAAAAATAGTCCTATACTTTGGTATTGAAACTTCGTGGTCATCCGTAGAAAAACTACGTAGAAATTTTGTGTATGAACAATGTAAATAAAATACGTGCTATTCTATTTCAATTACAGATGAGGCACAAGAATTATGATCGAGTTGAAAAGGTAGGTGATTAATGGCTTATGTAATGCGCGTGCGTTGATGATTCCGTGATTGCTATTGTTTGTAGTCAAGCAGACAGTTGAAAATGACTTGCGACATAGCTCAGATTCGGATATTTATTTCATCAAAATGTCAGTGCATTATGATAATTGGTTTCCATGGTTAAGGAATAGGAATAAGGTTTATTTGTATGGATATGGTGACAGTGTTAAATATTGATTTCATTGAATTGGATTAAAAAGAAAATTGCATATTTGAGTTGTAAGAATTATGATTGGAAGGCCGCGTACAAACTTAAGAAAAATACAGAAATGAATTTTTACACATCAAGCCCTAATGATCTACATGCTCTACTCTACAATGACCTACAGCACTGACTTACGGTATAATCCAGTTTTTCAAAACAATTGACCGAACTCGTTTAATGACATCATTGTGTTTAATGATGTAATTGTGAAATGTCACCTGTTTTTACATTACACTGCGATGACAATAGATGTACGAGTTCTATACCGTGCCAGGCTGGTTTAGCATCTTAAAAGTATTTCATATTGATTTTGAACGCATCGCAAAATTAACACATCTTTAAATAGGCATTTAAGCTATATAGATGATTAAACACCCTAATGAAAATAGATGTATTTAATTTATCTTCTATACTGTACCACCAGCCTGGTTTAGCATCTTAAATGTTTCTCATTTTTTTTACGTTGTGTCCTTTTATTTTAATTACTCATTTTCTTCATAAAACATAGGCCTATAAGGTTTCAAATAGAATTGAATTATAATTAAAGCTAGAAAATAGCAGTGCAGTTAATCGAGGTAGCCCAAATACATAATTATTTTTAACATAATATGGTGTGGCAATTTTAATTTGATTGATTGATGTTGATAATACACTAAGTGACTAAGGTTATGAATCAAAATCAATTTATCATGTAATCAATCAATAAATAATTCTAAATAAAGATTTTGGTAAATTATTTCTAATAAAAGAAGAAGCGTTTTCCAGATAAAAGTCCCAGAAGGAGAAAACAATGATTTAGTAATACTGTATTGGTTTTAACTACTCGTTCAAATACTTTCCCGCTTAGAAATACACAGACGCATAGCCTACGTAAAACAATGGGATGGCATATATTGATCAATCAAGGAATCCCAGTTTCCATTAATCGCTTCACACCATCCCCAAAAAGTTTTTTTAGCGACGCTGATTGGTCGGTCTAATCGGGAATAGTACGCAATGTAACGACTATGCTGAGTGAAAACACTTGATAGCGATAATGAAGCGATTTTATGCCTGTGGCGTATCTAGGGGAGCACGCGCGGGGAGGGAACTTCCTCCTTCTACAAAGCTCTTCCCCCATTAAAAATGTTCGAAGCAAAAAAATCA
>NW_022696297.1:0-1003 GCF_011630105.1 Anneissia japonica
CACGTACTACGTGTACTACACGTACTACGCGTACTACGTGTACTACGCGTACTACGTGTACTACACGTACTACACGTACTACGCGTACTACGCGTAGTAATTATGACACAGTTGTACCACTCGCGGTAAAATTGTGTCAAAACACCATGTGTTAGCATCATGACCATCGTAAACCAATTAGTTGTATAGCGCCACCAATTTACTGTACGTATAACGTCTAATATCTACTGAACTGCATCTAACATTATATATAATTATTTATTTTGGAAATTACACCTTTACATCGATGGAACACATAGGAGTGGTGCATCTATATGAAGGCTATAATCTATAAAATGCAAATTGGGGTTTGTGTGTCCGGGATGTTCTCCTTCGTTACTGAGCCGATTTCAACCAAATTTTCACTGAATTTTCACATTTGAAAAATTCTTGATCAGCCCCTGCTGTATGTTGAAATGTTTAAGAAACAAATACATTAAAAATACTTTTATGCCCACCCAAATAATAAAACGATGATTATTGACTAAACACAGGCTTGATCTGTAATGTACAAATATTTCTCTTTATTGTTTTAATGCTTCCATTAATTGATTCTGCTAATAAGAATTATGATGATGATTTCTATCAATTCTTTAATGACATTGATTCAGCTAACGAAAATGATGATGATGACGACGACGACAGCTACGAACACAGACGTTCAGTTTTGATTTCAGGTCCACCATAACACCAACGATGACAACTAGAGCACCAATGTAGTAGTAAAACTTTATTTATTCACAAGCACAAATCACAAATATAATGCTGTTTTTCATTGTGGTCGTGAGGTAGCCGTACCTTACTTACAATTAACATAGATTACACAGTACGGTACATAATCAGAAAGCAAAAGTTAAACACACAAATTAAATAATGTAGATAGAAAGTCAACAATTTATTAAATTTAGTAAAGTAAACATTAAATTAGTGATTTGTACAATGTTCATACTATTATACTTTGCTT
>NW_022696298.1:0-650 GCF_011630105.1 Anneissia japonica
CTGTATTAAAAAGCTTTATTTTTGTTTTTTTTTTTTTTTGTTTGTTTGTTGGTTTTTGATTTTTTTTTTCTGAACACCATTGCTGCTTAGATTTCTTGGAATTTCCATTACTTTCTCAGTTTTTGGATTTCTTCATTGCAGATTTAACTTGGCTTTCCTGTAGACCTAGCACATCTTCCTGTAGAGGCTCTTCTGGCTCGGGACTAGGTCCTGATGTTCTGGCCTTACATACGGTCTGATGTACTTATATAAATAGTGCTTTCGTTTCACACTAAGGCCAGGTGGAGCTTCAAATGGAGGGAGAAAGCGTGGAACAGTTGCTTTCTTTTTCAGAATCGCGATCCGCTTTTCGACTGCATTAACATGTTCCTTAACGAAGACGCACTTAGGATCATCTTTAGTAAATCGGAAGTGATGGTACTTCTGAATGTCTGGCAGGGTCTTGCAAAATGACGAGATAAAGGTATTCCACTGGTATTGCTTCATGCACATCCCACTGCCATCTTCATGTGCAACAACTTGTGGAATGTTCATTGCACTGCTGTTGTTCACAAGAACAGCAAGATCGTCGATGCAGTCAACCTCGGTTTTCACCAATTTCTGCTTTATTTGACCAAAAGCACCGTCTGGTAGGAACTTGGTGTGCCCTG
>NW_022696299.1:0-1435 GCF_011630105.1 Anneissia japonica
TCTGGATACGCCCCTGTTTGTAATGGATATCAATAAAAGAGATCAATTTTATTTACTAAAGCAATTTTCTATACCGTATAAACAACATTGTGCCTGCCTCCATTGTATGTTACAAAAAAATGGTTACATTCGCCTATCTCAGTAAAAATTCAGTAATAAAAGCATACCGTCAAACCTCGAATTAAAGCCTTTGGTTTATTTTATTATTTTCATTTATTCATTAAATTTCTTTTGCGAAGTTCGGGTGGGCTTCTTTTCGAGGCTACTTTTGCAAGGTAAAGAGATGGACTTCTTTTCAAAATGAATACTGTAAATATTGGCAAATTACTACTATAAAACAATAAATAAGGCCACTGTGACCTGTGTCATGAGTGTAAAAAAAAATCACATAAACTACTGTATAAACCAAGCATGTTTTTAATTTGTTTTGTTTTCTTATATTTATGTACTGTACAGTGATTGTACTATCTCGCCAATGCTATCAATGCTAATGGGTGTTCCAGATGCTCGTTGTGTTTTGATAATTTAAAAAAAAATCATATATTTTATTTCTATATTTTATATATGAGCATCAATTCAATTCAATTCAAAAAGAAGCCCATGTGCTTTTTTTCGAAGTTTTACAGTATTTTTGTTCACGTATGCATGGATGGAATTTACGATTGAATAGATTGGATACTGTAGATGTTTAAAATAAGTTTTGACACAATAAAAAGGAATAACACATCAAATTGTGTTTTTATTATTGTAATCAACAAAAATAAGTGGTTTTCATAGGCCTATTATGATTACTAAAATACGATGATAATTAGCTAATGCCTCAAAACATCTTAAACTGAGAAATATGCGGATCCAATCAAGTTGGCGCCATCGAAGTCGTATGTCTGAATATTGATGTTATTCCCATTCAATGTAAAAGAGCACAAGCTGTTAGGTTTGGTGAGGAAACAAGTGGTGAAGAGCGCCATCTCGAACTCGGGACTTGCGCCGAACATTATTGAACTGAGTTTTTTTAATTTACCTTCCCATGAAAATTGGAGAAGCAGAAGATCGGGCTGAAAAATACAAAGTGAATGAGAATGTTAGGTCGCAGCTACAGGTTTGTGTAAAATAAATATTTTTTTTGGGTGGGTTTTATTTTTATTTTATTTACTTTTTCATTGAGAAGCACAAAGATCGTCATTAGCGAATGCATCAATGTCCTTGTAGGTAATAATTCCTTTCACAAGACAAACATACACAACGATCTGCTTTACACAATCTGAATTCCTATAGAGGTTTAGGGAGTGGACTACAGAGGTTTAAGGCGTGGACTTCTGACAGGAAATGAACCCAAAACTCTGGGATTGGAAGGCAAGCACAGTGGCAAGTATTTAAAAATCACCTAAAATCACTATATTTTGCGAATTAGCGCCCCTCAACTGATCATCGAGCC
>NW_022696300.1:0-729 GCF_011630105.1 Anneissia japonica
CGAAAGAATCGAACGCGAAGGAACCGAAAACCAAAGAAGAAGAGACGACAAACTCCGAAAAAGAAATCCTGAAAAACAGTGTATCATCGGACGGGTCGCCGTACGTCGGTTCGACAGCGATGCCCAACGACATGACGTTCAGACTGAATCGGAACACGGGCGTCGCTTTCAGGCGACCACTGGGAAACTCTGTCGACGACCACAGGACGGACGTCGACGTAAGTTTCTATCTGAAATTGTCGTCCTTGGATAACGGGCGGATCCTGCACGCGTCGAGCATGAAGAACATGGATTTCGTCGGCATCTCTGTCAGTAAAGGAAAAATGGAATTCTCCTTCGACGCGGGATCCGGAAAACGGACCATCGCCCAATCGCATTTACTTTCGATCGGGACGTGGCACCACGTGAGAGCGTACAGAAACAGCAGCGCCTTCGGATTGTTCGTGGACGGCGAAGGTCGACAAAATGTCTTCGGCGAATCTTTTCCGTTCGAAATTCTTGAGGTTGACCGTGACTTTCGCCTGGGAGCTTCGATGATGTCGTACTCAGTCGTCGGGTGTTTGGCGGACTTCGACTTTGGCGGATGGAAACTCGTCGGCAACCCTCTGGAGACGTGCTCTCCTTCCGAAAAATTGGAATCGTCGCGACACTCGCCGCCGCGTTGTCCCGATCCGCCGTCTTCGACGTCCGAACGCGTATCTACCGCAACGGCGTTCGGAGTTCTGTTGA
>NW_022696301.1:0-832 GCF_011630105.1 Anneissia japonica
CTCCATATATTTGTTCGAAATAAACCGCGACCGAAACGAAGCGCGACCGAAATGATCGGCTACCTTTCTCTCTAGCCTTTGGTATAACTGTACCTATCTACACTTTATAACAGGAGGTACTAGCTGTTGTTGTTGTAGATAATATACTAACATTTAATAACATCCAAGAAGGTCACAGTTAGTTACACAGGTCTCTTATACACATCTAGATGTGTATAAGAGACAGCTATTTACGGCTCCGGGCTAGGTAAACATAGAAAGAGCAATAATAGTAAAACTCGAGCGTCACGACATTGCGAAGTGTCTGCTCTTGTTCCTCGTATCGTACTCACTCGAGTCAATCCGAGATGGCCCGAGTGAAGTTTCATACAATGTTTCGTACGGAAAAAAAATCGCGTCCGGGAATTACCATTCGCTATCGGTTCATTCACGAGTCCACTCAGACTTAGAATGCGTTCCGCTCGACGACAGAACGCCCTCTACAAGCTGTGGTGGATAAACTTCGCGAGTGGATTTCCCGCACGATTAAAAATCGTAACGGTACTGGGTTTGGTCTAGACTTGCCACAAGTCTCTAATTTCTTGATTTTTCGTAGTATTAGCACATTTCGGAAAGTGCCACCAGCGTCAGTTTATGTCCAAGAAAAAGTATACAATGAAACACCAAGCAAATAGGTAATATGGAACGCCATTGCTACCAAAATCGATATCCAGCTTTTTGGCTGATTAAGACAAAGTTTAGGGACTGGAACCCAGTCTAGGTTTGGTCTACAGTACAGAAACAGGTGTTCGTATTTCGAACCAGAGACGGCGCCAGCGGGGGGGGGGAAGTA
>NW_022696302.1:0-744 GCF_011630105.1 Anneissia japonica
TACAGTATAGTCAGTGAGTTTGGCCGCTACCGTACCAGTATAATAGTATTTTGAAAAGTTGAAAGAAAACTCGACATTTGACACAAAAATGACCAATGACCTACAGTATACTGTATGCTTTGGTTGAAATCAGTCTATGGGTATGGCACTAAGTATCATTTTGAAAGGTTGAAAAAGAAAACATATTCTGTAATTCAAAACAATAGGTCTTTGGGGTATCTACTCAAAGGAATATTATATTAAAAATCTTAATTATATACACTACGTTATAATTTGTAAGTAGTGTACACAGGTCCTTACTTAGGAATGCCTCAGTATGTGGTTATATGAGAGTCAAAGGGCTACAGTAACTTGCCAAATTATGGACTTGGTATTTAAAAATATTACATTGACTAATAGTAGATTTATTCTATTTTTTATGTGTTGTGGTGTGTTTGTGATGTAGTTTTAACAGAGATCCCAATTCTCCCGAGAATTGCGGGTTTCTCCCGATTTTTGAGGCCGTCTCCCGCCCTCCCGATTTTTATTAATATCTCCCGATTTTTTTAAATATCCCGAAAATTTCACGAAAAATGTGATTTCCACGATGTCATAGAGCAATGAAACAAAAATTGTTATCTTAAGCCAATATACTATGGCGCTCGCTCAGCCATAAAATGTCATAAACAAGGGCAGGGATTTGTTATTTAAGTTGTTTATCAAAATAACAACTCAGGGCAAGGCAGGCCTAGATCCGTGGTAGAA
>NW_022696303.1:0-820 GCF_011630105.1 Anneissia japonica
GACATGCGTTCATACGCTCCAGCACAGTAGTTGTGCGATAAAGCGTTTGATTTTAACCCATTAAATATCTTTATAATAAACAATGTTCCCCTGATTGGATTTTTTCGGACTTTTAGTATGTTATTATGTGTATATTTCAGAAACAGATTCCGCAAAATATTTCTGTTAAAATTACTTTTGTGTTCATTATAATTTTGTCTAAAGATCGATTTGTTTGACTATAAAGCTAAGGCAGCGTAAAATTAAAAAAATTAAAAATTACTCTGATCCTGGATTGAATTTTTGAATAGTTAACCCTCGTTAACCCTAAAATGACTTATTATGTTTATTACAATCCTCCATCATTCCTTAATTAATATCTGTTAAAATTGGAATTATTGAGTTTTATCCAATTTATGGAAATTCAAGTTGCAATATACCATACCTTTAAAGCTGATGTAAATGTTTCATTAAATTCGAAACTCTTTTTTTTTTTTTGGAAAATATGTAGTACGCGTACTACAGGAGCAAAAAAATCAGCATACGCTCAGCTAAATGTAAACCATAGAGATAATACTGATCATATCACCGATGACTGCTACAACAGTTGGTTATAAAAAACTAAAATTAAAAGACAGCGATTGACTTAAGCCCCTCTCCCACTAGGGGTTTTTTGAGCATACGAGTTACAAGAGAATGCCGAGTTGCTAACTCGGCAAACTCGGCAAAAACTCTTAGGACGATTCGGAAAGCTCGGAGAAGACTCTTACCTACTCGTCGTAGCAGCTCTGAACTCGTGGCGCTAATTTTGAACATGTTCAAAATTATCGCCACGAGTAGA
>NW_022696304.1:0-1120 GCF_011630105.1 Anneissia japonica
TACACGTTAATGAACACCAAATGTATTAACTCTTTATATATAATATAATAGTAAATGAATCTGATGATTGATATTATAATAATAATCATAATATAATTAAAAATTGATACATTAATGAAGAAGGCTGGTTTCCTTAAAATCGCTACACTGTCGCTACAGAGTTTCCAGTGTAATCAACATACAGTTTAGCAGTCCCAGATGCAATCAGGGAGGCTCCCCAATTTGACCTACCTGTACCAATGAGAATCACCGAAAGCTGTCGGCGATAGAGTGTAGCGATTATATGAAAACCAAGCTTAACACAAACATGTATACTATAATACGTTCATTAATACAAAATATAATAATATTAACAATATTAACAACAAAGATATACTGTACAGTACATATATATATGTAAAATGGTTTAATTAATAAATATATATTATTAAAAGTTTTACATTATTAGGAAACCCAACAGCAATCAATTACATGTTAAACTACACAAATCAGTAGAAATAATATAGAAAGTAATAATAGGAAGAAAGTAGGAATAATATAGAAAGTAATTATTCATGTGAGAACAATATTATTAACTACATAAATATAGCTATTGTTTTATAAAAGTTAAATATGAGTGCAGGTTACTAGTTAATTTTTGTACATTTATTATTGGTTGAATTGATGATTAATTTATTTTTAAGGTATTAGAATATTTATAATGTTAAGTTGCCCAGATAAAATATGGTTAAAACAAGTAGAGTTGAAAGTCTGTGGTTGAAAAATTGGTCAAATAAGAGCAATGTTTGATTACAAAGTATTATGAACAACTACTAAAAGATTATCTGCTACAGGCCTGATCCTGGTAAATAACTAAGACTATTACATTCACAGGCAAATCCACAATTATGAAAATAGGGGTGTACAAGTAGAGGTGACGGCTGTTTTGGAAAATGTTCAGTATCAAAATTAGCAATATTTTCTGAGAGGGCAAAGTTGACATGCTTCTCTGGATCTGTCACCTACCTTGCTGGATGACGTCTGTAGTCACAGACACAGGCCCCACCATACATTCGTATGTTCCAGCGTCTGCACTCTCAAAGTCCTTGATCAGGAGCCTGGAGGCTGTTGGTGATACTAT
>NW_022696305.1:0-996 GCF_011630105.1 Anneissia japonica
TTTCCGCCATATTTCTTGTACTTTTCCGAAAAACTTCAAACTTTCAATGGAATAGTGTTTGTTTCGGCCTATATCACTTTGCCTAACACTAACCCTAACCCTAACCCTAGCTCTAACTCTAACCCTAACCCTAACTCTAACCCTAACACTAACCCTAACACTAACCTAACAATAAAAAATTACATTTTTGACTCAACTTTTTAACATTGTCACTTTTTGCACAAAATTGCTTATCTCGCCGAGTTGAGCACTTAGTACAAATTTTTGACTTTCCGCCATATTTCGAGTACTTTTCCGAAAAACTTCAAACTTTCAATGGAATAGTGTTTGTTTCAGGCTATCTCACTTTACCTAACAAAAAAAATTGTATTTTGACTCAACTTTCTAACATTGTCACCTTTTGCACAAAAGTGCTTATCTCGCCGTGTTGAGCACTTAGTGAAAATTTTTGACTTTCCGCCATATTTCGTGTACTTTTCCAAAAAAACTTCAAACTTTCAATGGAATAGTGTTTGATTCACTTTGCCTACAAAAAAAATTACATTTTGACTCAACTTTTTAACAATGTCACTTTTTGCACAATAGTGCTTATCTCGCCGAGTTGAGCACTTAGTGCAAATTTTTGACTTTCCGCCATATTTCGAGAACTTTTCTGAAAAACTCCAAACTTTCATTGGAATAGAGTTTGTTTCAGCCTATCTCGCTTTGCCTAACCCTAACCCTAACCCAAACCCTAACCATAAACCTAACACTAACCCCAACCTTAACCCTAACCCTAACCCTAACCCTAACTCTAACCCTAACCTTAACTCTAACCCTAACACTAACCCTAACCCTAACCCTAACCTAACAAAAAAAAATTACATTTTTGACATGGTCACTTTTTGCACAAAAGTGCTTATCTCGACGAGTTGAACACTAGTGCAAATTTTTAACTTTCCGCCATATTTCGAGTACTTTTCCGAAAAACTTCAAACTTTCAATGGAATAGTGTTT
>NW_022696306.1:0-1001 GCF_011630105.1 Anneissia japonica
TGGTTTTAAAGACTCAGTTTTTAGAATATTATGGTTTAAAAGAAGCAGCCAAAGAATATATTCTTTATAATATAAGAGAAAATGTTGCTTTTTTAAAGCAACATTTTCAAATACGGAACATCGGTTACCCTTTAATTTAAACTTTATCTTGAAAGATAGGAAAGTAAGTAAGAGAATTTATAATTACTATAGTCGACAAAAAAGAATGGTTCTTTTGGTATAGAGAAAAATGGGAAAAAGATTTTAATAAGGTCTATGATGAAAAAGATTGGTCAGTCATAAATAGTATCAACTTCTCGTGTACAAAGGACAGTGTGAGCACTAGATCTATTTTTTCCAATGTATTATTTTATGGATAAGGAAAAAACCAAAATCAATATTATTTATGACCAAGACATGAGTATTTTTGGAATTTTTAATTATAGCGAAAAGGGATTAAATTTAATTTTACTACTTGGCAGAGACCATATGTATAAAAGGAAAATGGCGGATGAAAAACCTTGTTTTAATGTATTTAAAATTCAGTTAATAAGGAAATATTACTTTATCGAAAAATATAATGCAGTTATAAATGAAAACAATAGCTCATGGGAAAGTAAATGGGAAGGTTTGCATACGTTATTTTGAGGTGGTTTTATTTATTTATTTTTATAGTTTTTGAAGTTTTTGTGATCAGCAGCAGCAGCAGAAGCAATAATAATAATAATTATTATTATTATTACTAGAAATTGCAAATTGCAAGTGAAGTGCTGCGAAGTACAACTGCATAAAATGTTCTTCGAACAAAATTATTTATGCGAGTCAAGTGAAAATAATGAATAATAAAAATATAACAAATAATATGAGACACGACCCATTGTCTACATTAGAACGGCGTTGGTACCGTGTACAATAGTGTTTTGCTGCAGTGACATCTCGCTGCTGGCGACTCGCTGCTCTGCTGGCCGATGACTCGCTGCTGGCGAATCGATCTGCGCATGTGTATAAAATGGTATTTATTT
>NW_022696306.1:1051-2889 GCF_011630105.1 Anneissia japonica
GAAATAGGCTAGTAAATAATTTTAACTGGGTTCGTAAATAATATTGGCCTCAAAATATTGTGGCTGAGACATGAGCCGATTAAACGTAGAAATAGGAAACCTAGAAATATAATAAAAACGCTGAATAGCACTCCAGCGTCGTGACATGCGGACGTTGGTACGAGTAGGTTAGTCTACAAACGTCGCCTAAAGTAATTGATTTTACCCGGCAGAACGAAAGAAGGAAACTCCGCTTTTCAATTGTCATAGGCGCAGGTTTTTTGACAAACAATGACCTTTCAGAGGTCAAATTGCTGTCAAGAATATGAATTGGCTGCTTCGCAGCAATTATCATTATTATTATTATTATAAACAAATAATATTATAATTATAAAATAATTTGGATAACATAAAAATAAATAATAAAAATAGTTATAATAAAAAAATAATATTTAGACCTACAGTATAAATAATTGGACCACAAGTAATGTTATCTTTCTACATATTAAGGAGATACGTCAGACCCATCCAATTTTAGGATGATTGCTTTTCATCGTCAGTTGGTAAGCTAAACTATCAACTACTCGCTGAGAATCTGGAGGAGTTTCATATTAAAAACAATATAATTAACTTGTCCCTACAAAAGGCTTTTATTAAAAGGGTCAGTGGAGTTGTAGAACGCAATACGGTTATCCACGAAATTGTTCGACACTCAAAATGCTATGACAGCTCATATAAATTGGTTCGACCTGGAAGACGCCTTTGGATCTGTTTCCCATGACTTAATAATTCACTTTTCTTTATCAGTAAAGTATAACCTGGTTAAAACCTATATATCAAAAAACCTATATCACAGTATTTTAGGAAAAGTTGTAACAAAAAATTGGTCATCGGACACTTTTTAGCTATGAAAAGGCATCTTCCAGGACGACCCACTTTCGCCACTGACATTATGTGCTTTGACACTCTGATTCAATATCTTGAATCAGAGTAATCATGGGTACGTTTTTGACAATAGGAAAATTATAACAGCAGGTCACAGTGGAGTTGTAGAACACAATACGGTTTAAATCCACGAAATTGTTCGACACTCAAAATACTATAATAAGACAGCTCATATATTCTTGGTTCGACCTGGATCTTGGATCTGTTTCCCATGAGTTAATTCACTTTTCTGTAACGTAAATAACTGGTTAAAATATATCAAAAACATGACAGTATTTCAGACAAAGAAGATTTCGCCACTGATGTTCATCCCTGATTCAATATCTTGAATCAGAGACTAATCATGGGTACGCTTATGACAATAGCAAAATTATAGCTGTGACCACTTCCTGATGACTTCTGTCTGGCTTTACACAGAATAAGTCCACTCTCTAACGTACTGTATAATACATAAGATATCGTATTACACAAGATCAATGTGCTTAAAACTATTGTGCCCCTACAGTGTTCGTGAAATACAAAGAGATCCAGACACTATTATAAAGCTGATCATAAATGGGTTTATTTGTCTAATGCGTGACCACAAGACGCAGCTTGCTCTCACCGGCCGTCCAAGACTCGTCTCGCCCTCTAGTCTCTTCCTATCAAATCGGCCCACGAGACTATTTCGCAGGACCATCCCATAATATGTATATCTTAAAGTTGAAAGGTTACACTACTCCTCCTCTTTCCAAGAAGTGTCCCACTTCTCATATGCATGCAGAAATAATAACAAATACATAAGCCTATCGATGCATTATAGTATTATAATGTATAATGAAATACATTAAATAACATTCTGCACTGATTTTATTATAAGCAATCTCATTATTATGGTATTTACAGTATATTACAGTTTGAGTGTTCATGAAATT
>NW_022696307.1:0-683 GCF_011630105.1 Anneissia japonica
GATGTTTGTGGACAGAAAACACCGGTATCTTGTTATAAAATATGATGTTATCTGCCTGTAAAGTGATCTTTCGTTAAAATCTGGTCATTTATGCAGTTCAATTCTACAATTTCCAGGTATATTCTTGACTTCCATAGGAACGTGATGGGGACCACCCCCTTAAAATAGTTGGGGTACGTGTCGCCTGTCACCCCCGTCCATGCTATTCACCAGAAAACAAGGCATTATACAGGCATTATACAGTAATTCGGCACCAAATCCTGAATTTACGTGATTTCCAACATTTTTTTTTATATGAAGAGAGTAGAATAGTAGGCCTATTTCAAATAAATCAATTATCAGTCATTATTATACTTTTTAAAATATCAACAATAATTTTACACTATTTGCAAATAAATTTGGTATATTGTATTAGTTATAAAATTTAATTGGTGTTTTTAGGTAAGAAAATATAATAATAGGCCTATTCCTATATAGGGCCTATTGTTATAAGATCACATACTTTTTTTCCGGCTCCTGAGTCTCAGCTGGGTCGGCACACACTGGGCAGGCCTCACTATTTGTCAATTAATCGTACCTATCATTGTATTTAAAATTAAAATTGAATTATTGTTGTATATCCATCTACCCTGAAATTAAATATTACAGAGGTTACTATAATATCTAACAATTTCCGTGTTTAC
>NW_022696308.1:0-676 GCF_011630105.1 Anneissia japonica
CTCTGACCTTAGGGTCCCACTACAAAGTGAATTTAGAATTTTAGTCATATACGGTAATGGGCTATATATAAATCGTGTTTTGGTACTTCTATATTCTTTATATGGCTTATTAGTGCGTAGTGTCATGGTGTGACGTGCATCATTAATTGGAAACCAATTATGAAATCTATTAGATTGTACTGCTTTTTTAGCAAATTTTTTACATAGTGAGACCCTACGGTCAGACAGTCTCTCCAGTCCTAGCTGCGAAAGGGCATCACTATAACTAATAAACTTATCGGCTAAAATGCACCGACAAACTCGCGTTTGGATACTCCCAATCGCCATGCTTTGTTGTTTAGTTAAGCCTGGGTGCCATAGAGGCGCAGCATACTCAAGAACAGGCCGTACATAACTCCTGTAGATCGTCAGGAGTTCATCACAATTGATACCAGCTCTCCTCAACGACCACAAAATAAAAAGTTTGCAATTTGCTTTGGCAATGATAGCATCAGTATTACTTGACCACTTGAGGTCGTTATCAAAGACCACCCCAATAACTTAACAGAATTTACAACAGGATGATTTTCATTAGAGATGTGGAGGCTGATTTCACATTATATACTGTGTGCCGATAACACATTAGTATTCAATGGACCACACTGCACACAGGTAAAACAGAGATACAGTAGGCCTC
>NW_022696309.1:0-1799 GCF_011630105.1 Anneissia japonica
TGATTGATGAAATGAACATCTATCTTTAAGAAATTAAGGGAAAATAATTTAACGGTTGTAAATATGAGAATACTCAATGAATTTTTATTTATTCTCTCTACGAAATATAGATATGTATAATACAGAAAATTATTGAAAAAAGAAGACGATTAAAAATAAAAGTGGGTTATCCCCACAAAAGAGAAGAAAAAACGAAAAAAACACCAAAATCATATTGATTAATAATTAATTTATTGATATATTTAATTTATTTGATGCTACAAGATAGCATGAAGATAGACTGAGTAACCCAAAATTAGGGCCTGTTTCGTCCAATAATAATCTAGCTAATAATAGCCGGATATGTTCATGTTTTTTTAAATTTTTTTTTTATTTCGTGTTGCAAAGTCACCTTTTATTTGCCACAAATGCATAAAAGAAATCACAAATGTTCAAAAAAAAAAAATAATAATAATAATTACAATACACAACATTGATTGATTATGAATCAATTACATTTTGTGTGATCTCCACCTTTTAGAAAATATATCTTCTTTGCAATATATTTCTCCGTTTCATAATATTTTTTACTTCAAGTTTTGAAGCATAGATACAAGGCATGGCTTATTGCTTTTTGTCCAGTGTTGATTGCGTTCATTCGAAGGTTTTTTTTTAAATTCCAAACAAACATAATTCCTCATCCTGTATTATAGTTAAATTACAATTAAATTTAATTAAATTTTTAAGCCATTGTAAAACTTTATTCCAAAACTAAAAACTAAAATGGCACGAGAAAAAAAAAATGTGTTCGAGTGTTTCTTCACTTTCTTTGCAAATGTATTATATTGCTTTCCAATATACCGATTTTGAATACAAATGATTTAACACCTAAAATCCTGTAAATGATTCTAAAAGTGACATCTGACACAGTTTCCCAAATACTATTGTGATTTAAAATTCCTATATCTCTGCAATTTTTCTTTATATTTTTCCTTCAACCAAATTAGAACAAAATACCTCATACATTCTCCTACACCCTTTATGTTCTTTTATAATCACCTCAATATTAAACGGAAAAGTGTTTTAATCGACATTAATCAATTAATCAATCAATCAATCAGTTACAGCTAGGTTATAGGGTCTGTGGTTAAGCTCAAAACTACCGTGATATGCATGATCAATTTTTGCTTTTAGTAATTGAATCGCTATGAACTGAAAATGCACCTGCATGCAATGTCGGCCCGTATAGCACGCAATGGGTCACCTTGTACCTCGCTATTACCATTGTAGCCATAGTTCAAGTCACACTAATGACGTCACAGTGAACTTGGTTTTCGTTTTTAATTTTTATTTGTCCCCCACTTCATTTTTTCCACTTCATTAAAATTATATTGGTTTTCCGTGTTTTTCTTTTTAATTTAATATTATTATTATTATTATTATTATTATTGTTTGGTGCTTAGAGACCTTGTTTATTTGCTCCTTATAAATCGACCCATTATTATACAATGTTGATTGACGTCTGTATACGTCCGTCTGCAAAGTTTCATTGAAACTTACCGTCGAGCATAGAAAAAAAAGTGTAAATCCTGTATTTAGGCACCGGGGTGGAGGTAGGTAAGCACTCTTTATTCTTTATAGAGCGACGCTCTAGTTCTCTTTATGTTAACCAAAGATGTTAGTGTAATTGATAGGCTTACAGTAAACCTTCAAACTAGCGTAATATAACCACATTTAAATTCCATCTAATTTAACGAACAATAATTAGGCCATTTTCTCTGAAGGTTTAGGCTACTACAGAATTTACAGTACACTGTATA
>NW_022696309.1:4691-6636 GCF_011630105.1 Anneissia japonica
AACATTGGCTTGGTCTGGAACTGTCTCTTATACACATCTATACATACATATATATATATATATATATTACACAAACCTGTATATAAGAGCATCAAATAAACTAAATTTAAAATTAAATATGAAAGACAAACAATAAATGTCAAAAGTGGTACCATGTCTATGAAAAATTGCTTATTAAGATAAATTATTTATGGAATTATGGAGATGAATTAAAATTGATATATTTCGGACAATCAGAATGAATAATTTTAAGATCCTGTAGTATATAATAATGAGATCGGTGGTATACACATCCAAATTAACCGTTTTTACATACAATGAAGTAAACTTAAAAATAGGCATAAAAAAACAACACAATTTATAAATATGTTTAAATGCTCGTTCGGGTTGCTCGAATCTTTTAAAGGCCACGCCCCCTTCATGGAAGTACGGTACTTTTTGTGTTCCAAAATCATCGTTTCACTCAGCTGTTATACTGTACGTTTTAATTAGGCCTATATCTGTTTTTATTTGTGTATTGACAAGTTAAGTGTGACTGTATTTTAACTTATTGTTGAAGTAATATCATATTTCGATTTTAAAATTAAGAGAAATTAAGAAAAATTTTTCGCGATTGTCACTAATCTACCCGATCGGCGTTCAGCTGTGACGTCAAATTGATGATGTAACCAAAGTTCCGCAAAGGGCCTGCGGGCTAACAAAAAATATCAAAGGCGCTGTAAGAGCTTTTCTTCCGTGCTGAAATAGTGGTGACGGTCGCATGCGAATACTATATACTCGAAACACCTTTTGAAGTACAGTATTGCGGTAGGCTGAATGGTTGATAAGCATGCTTAAGCCTCCTTAAACCTTTTGTATATTTATTTATTTGGATTACTTTCAGACGGGTGGCATTCTTATAATGAAACAAATATTTAAAAAATAACACAAATATAACAATAGTATAGAAAAATAAACCAACATAACATAACATTGCTCTGTTACTCTTATACCTATCTAAAAATGATGAAAGTCATATCAAGGCTTATAGAATTACTGTACAGTACACCAGACACCTAATCTTTATAAGAAGGTGAAATTAGCGAATGAATAGTATTTAAACACTCAGATTGGATTATTGGTGCAGATTTGGTGTATGTGGTCGGTGTTAGGCCTATGTAAATGTTTATTTTTAAATTATATAAAATATAGATATTTATAGAGTGGGTAGAGTGCCTACACAAATACATTCAATTCGAGTATGCGTCTACTCTACTTTCATTTTACAGTTTTATAAAATTCAAACATTGAAATATATTTTTTTAATTACTTGTTACGTTATTAATGCATGCATGTAAATATTATGTAAATCAAATTATCATTTTATACCATTTTAATATTTTCATATAATGTTCTTTTCATTATTTGCTTTGTAAATTGTTTTATAATAATTAATGTGTACAATTTACATATTATCTATTTACTTTTAATAATAATAATAATAATAATAATAATAATATCTCGAATTTATATGGCGCCAATTCCAAACAAGATCAAAGGCGCAAAGCATGTGAAAAGCCACCGGAAAACAAATAGGTCTTATTTTATTATGTTACAATATATTGTTTTGTTTTTTTATGTTCAGGTGAACTACTGATAGGCGTACTTTAATAAAATAAAAACAGTAAACTAAATATCGAGCTATCAATGAAAAAGCGAAACTATAGAAAAAAAAGTTGAGCAATGTGCGAAGAAGTATGGACGCTATAGAAACTATAGAATTTTTTTTCGGTAAAATGAACATAGTATTTCAACATCACTAATCTAGTTTCAACGTTGTTGTACAGTAAAAATAAAAAGTCAAAAAGTACATATTTTTTAACAACAAGGCCTACATGAATACCTCGTTGAAATAATCGGTCCAACGAGGATTAGTATTAGGATTTATATTCAATTTTCAACGTCA
>NW_022696309.1:7210-13500 GCF_011630105.1 Anneissia japonica
AACTATAAAATTTGACAAGAGGAAACACCAGTGGTTGATGAAACTAAAGGTAATTCCTATTTGAATCATTGCCTCAAATTTCCAAGCTTGCTACCAGGGTTCGACAGACCACAAACACATGACATATATCATAGTTTATTGATATAGTAACGGCAGCACTGCTCCATTTCTCAGCTATTGTACATTCCCTTCGATTCGCTAAACACTTATGAATATGCATAACTACGGTTGAAAAATGTAGCTTATAAATACGCATAATCAACCTCGTTGTTGCGATCGCAAGAAGTGACTACCGATTGTAATACAGTCTGAGCCCCACTCAGCTGAGCTGTGATCCTGTACATTTCAATCATATCTGTTTTTATTTGTGTATGGACAAGTTAAGTGTGTATTCTAACTAATTGTTGAAGTGATATAATGTTTCGATTACATACAAAATTAAGAGAAATGCGTGTTTTTCTTCCGTGCTGAAATAGTGTGACGTTCGAAACACTTTTGAAGTACAGTACTGCGGTAGGCTAAATAATTGATAAGCTAATTAAGCCTATCCTTAATCCTTTGATATATTTATATATTTGGATTACTTTCAGATGGGTGGCATCTTTATAATGAAACAAATATTTAAAAAATAACACAAATATAACAATAGTACAGAAAAATAAACCAACATAACAATGCTCTGTTACTCTTTTAAAGTAAATCTAAAAACTAGGAAGTTCACGCCACTAACATATGGGGTGCCATACACGGCAGCAAAAGTCCATGTTAAAATCAAAATGTAATTGCAGAATTCAATGTCTAATTTATCAAAACGTAGGCGTATTAAATTTCTCAAAATGTAGTTTCCCAAAATGAAGTTCTATTTTTCAAAACGTAGTTCAAATTGTTCAAAATGTTGTTCTAATTTCTCTAAAATGTAATTCAAATTCAAAACGTAGGTCTGACTTCATCAAACGCCCTCTCCAAATTCTATTCCAAAACGTAAATTAAAAACCAGCCTAGTTTGAAATGCATTTTAAAACAACACTAGAAATGGACTTTTGCTGCGTATGGCACTAGACTTGCGAAATGTAAATCAAAACTAATCAGCCAAGCATGACGTGGGCATGCTCCATTAATGATGGGGGAATCATTTTTCGTTGCAGTCCAATGCCGTAAACAACGCTTCCCAGTGCGTCTGCTAATTTTTAATGGTCAGGGTATCGTGATCACGAGCCCTATGCTTGGCATTATAGGTTAGGCTTATGTGGGCTGGGATTTGCAACAAGGTCTTGGACTAGGCCTCTATACTATAGTAGGAGGCCTGGTCCTAGTCTAGGCCTATAATATAGTAAAATTCTGTATAAGTAGTCATATGATTACAGGTTTACATTGTACCAAGAGCGATATTAACGATCGCATTTATTTTTCATTGAAAATAAAAAGCAAGCTTTAAATAATTTAACTTAAGGATTTAACAATATTCCAAACCTGTACGCTTAAAAAAAATAAAATAAAAATAAATAAATAAATATAACTTATAACACAAACAACGCGATAGGATATAAAGTTTGAGAGAAGTTTTGGTATACTGTACGGTACTGTATTTCTGAAGTGCCATTCGTTTTGGGGTTGCTACAATAAGGAGTTACAATCGATCCAACAGATATAAAGCACTATCTATTTCCTTACATTCCAAAAAGGAGGATTTTGGATGCTATTTAAATTTGATGGAGATTGAAAAATTAACTGTTAACTCCGTTGTTAGAGAACATAGAATGGTACATGACTTTCGGATTGGTATAGACCTCAGCTAGGCCTATGTTATCTAGGTGTAAATAAATACAGAGAATAGGCCAATTTTAGTGATAACTAAACATGTTTAAATAACGTAGGGCCTATATACAATGCAAAGCAGATTGATCACAAAATCAGAAGCATGATTTCAAACATCCTCAGAACCCAGCTTTTTATTGTTTAAAACTGTCGTGGCCCCATTGAATGAAACTACGGTATTATAGTTTATTGGTGATCCGCTTCTCGAGCGGATCATCCCCTCTTGTTATTGTCAGGATCATGATCATCATCTTCTTTTTGGTGATCCGCTTCTCGAGCGGATCACCTCTTGTTATTGTCAGGATCATCTTTTTTTTTTTTTTTTTTCTCATCTAGTGCGGATCAGGATCATCTTCTTTTTTTTTTGGTGATCCGCATCTAGTGCGGATCACCTCTTCTTATTGTCAGGATCATTATCATCATCATTTTCTTTTTTTTCTTTATCCCTTTTTCTGTTCGCACGATATCTCAAAAAAATGCCACGAGTTGCGCACAAGACCGTCATCGAACATTGGCTTGGTCTGGAATAGTCATGGTAAGCTTTTCAACGCGCTCAGTCATGCGTGACGTCATTTACGCGCAATTTTGCGTTTTTACATTATCAATCATATCAGCCTAACCAATTGCCATTTCGAAATCGTATTAAAGTGAGCATAAACTTGAGGTCAATTTTGAATGTAATGTTCCCTAATCTTACGCTTGCGCGCTACGGCTAACAATTGCGAAATCGATTACTTATCGACTACTATTGATGATACTAGCTTACAAATCGGACACCACCCTACCTACGTGCTACAGGCGATTTATTTATTTATAAAAGAAAAATTGAATTTGCTAGCAAAAAATGCAAAAAAACGTGCACTAGCAGAATGTAAGATAGAATAATGATGATCTTCTAAACCTTCGCCAAAGAAATCGTAACTGAGGTCAGCATCGTCGATCGAGTCTACCAATCACACACCGAGTATTAGCTAAATTTGATTGGATGAGAGGTCTCGTCGGAACGCCAATTTCTTTAGAGACATTGACTCGATCTGACACACATCGAATCGACTAATGGTAAAGGATAGGCGGCAGTTCTCGCCGATAGGCGGCTCGTGTTGGTGTAAAGTTCACAGAAAAACAGCGATTTCTCAGCTAATACTTGCATAAAGTTACCATTTTTGTATCAAAAGTAAGAGAAATCTTTGCTGATTTGTAATATGTAAACATAGTTAGAATTAAGCGTTTGATTTTTTGTTACGAGCAGTTTAAAAACGTTCAGTTATTTTTCGAAACCTGCAGCGTGATTTAGCCGGTTCGATGGACTCGACCATTATACATGTAGGCAAAGGCGGCCTAGGCTTGCTAAATTCTAACTATAGTATAGAGCGTCTTGGCTAAGATTGTCTCCTTGACATTTTTTATACAGTGTTCTTATTGATTATACAGTACCATAAAATATATATATCAGATATAGTGACTGACCAAAATGAATTTAAGACATTATAAAATGTTACAATATTATTTCATTTATTATTTGTGATTAGGTGCCCAACATTCCCCTCTAAGTAAAGTGGTACGGTCCAACGTGGTTGCGTGAGCTACACTGTGTGGCGGAGAGATTAAAATGGAGTGATAAGAACTCTACGCACTGAAATTAAATAGGTTCAAAAAACAAAACAAATTGTAATGATTAAAAAAATACGTAAGTTTTTTTCATTTTTTAAAGTTATGAAGTTTATTTTTATAAGTCAATAAATAAATAATGATACCACACCTCTGTATCTGTTAGGAACTGTCTCTGCTGTACGAATCAATGATTAAAGTATATTTGGCACGATTTTTATTGAACTTTGTACGAGATTAAAAAAAAAAAACATTGTATATTGTCTGTAATAGGCGAATGTCACTTTACTGCTTACTTATATATACTTGTACTTACCGAAAGGGTGCTCATGGGTGTAGGTTACACTGGTTACTACACACTTCTATATTACGTGTCTGGTGGGAATAGGCATCTTAATATGTTTTCGAATGTTTTCCTGATACCAACACTAGGCGAATGTCACTTTACTGCTTACTTATATATACTTATAAATAAAATGGTACTTATAAATAAAATGGTACTTACTGAAAGGTAGTGTGTTCGTAGCTATAGGTTACAGTGGTTACTACACAGTTTTATATTTTATTTACACACTTATATATTACGTTGGTTACTACACACTTATATAGTACGTGTGTGGTGGAATAGGCATCTTCATATGTTTTCGTGATACCAACACTAGGCGAATGTCACTTTACTTCCTACTTATATATACTTCTAAATGAAATGGTACTTACTGAAACGTAGTGTGCCTGTGGCTATAGGTGACAGTGGTCAGGACACAGTTATATACTTATATATATATACACACACACCTATATACCTATATATATTTATACCTGTGCGGTGGAATAGGGAGTTTACTGTGAATACCAATACTAGGTGAATGTCATGGGAGGAACTTTTATTGTGAAAAGCTGATTGGTTGCTGATCATGGAATCTTCCACGACAGCACGGGGGACTAGGCGAATGTCATGGGAGGAACTTTTATTGTGAAAAGCTGATTGGTTGCTGATCAGGGAATCTTCCACGACAGCGCGGGGGACTAGGCGAATGTCATGGGAGGAACTTTTATTGCGAAAAGCTGATTGGTTGCTGATCAGGGATCTTGCACGACAGCACGGGGGAGGGATTTTTTATTTTGGATATTGAAAACAGGTGACGCATCGAGAATGTTGGGATTTGATGGGAGAACGAGGCTGCAAGTGAAGGGTTACAGTGCATTGGGTGATCGACAGCACTGCAGGTTCTTGAATAATAAAGTAGCAATATAAATTGAATATTCATTTAACCGGAGTAGAGCCCTGTATTATTACAAACTGCTGGCTGTCGTACACTAACCTTTCTTCCGCATGTTTATTATGTACCGTACAAGGAAAGGAACATATTATCATTTGTAAGTACTGTACCGGAAAGTAAAAATAGGAGCTACCAGTGGCAGTACTAATACTGGGCTATATATTGTGAGTCTGTTGAAACATGGAGTTATAATTATTTGAAACGTGTACGAGCCCTGCCGCTGTAGTAGCCTTGCGACGAGGTGAGTTGTAGCCGCGCCAGGTCCATTCAATGTCAAATGCTAGGCTTGACTATACTAGGCCTACTGTTGCATACCATGATAGGCTTGACTAGCTAGGCTATCTAGATGTGTATAAGAGACAGTAGTTGGCTTAATGAATATATTACTGATGATTATGATGAGGAAACAGTAATCGAATACAGATCATTTCGGTCGCGCCTCACTTCGGTCGCGCTTCGTTTCGGTCGCGGTTTGTTTTCAACAAATATATGGAGCGCAAATGGAGTTGCGAAAACGCCAAATTTAATATAACTAGGCCTAAATTATCATTGTAAGTTCGTCAATCGGTTTTCCATACTTTTTTTAAAAATTATGTTCTGTTGTCTTTCTACTAAGTAACAACATAGGCTACTTGAAAGCAAATAAAATGAGTAATACTAAACTAAATTTCAATTAATATTATTATGGTACATAGGTTATTTTCTAGTTTGTTGCATTCCTAGTACAATGTTACTCTTTTATCGGACAGTTTTTATTTTCGTTTTGTAATCGATCCTACGCTTCCTACTACACTTTTTTTTATTTATAAGAACCAGTAAAATTTTGCCCAGGCTCAGTGTTCTTATTTTTTGACCAATTTTAGGCTCAAAATGTTCTTATTTTGTTCTTATTTTACACACTTTTTAAACATAGAAACATAGAAAATTATTATTGTACAGCAGTCTAGTATACACTGTACTGGGAGGTGAAAGCGGCCCTGCAAAAATTGCCCATGAATGAAAGGCCCAGCAAAAATGGCCCCACAAAAAATAGCCCCAAGTGGGAGGAAGGTAACCTACTGTACTGTGTTATAGAGGGTATTACATAGTCACACCTTTTTTGGTTTTTCTAGTTTGACATTCTACCTCAGCCTCAATTTGTTCTTATTTTGTTCTTAATTTTTAAGCAATTTCAGGCTCAGTGTTCTTATAAAATGTGTTCTTATAAAAATTTAAAAAAAGTGTACATAACAAATACAGTAAAAAAATGAATACTAAAAATTTGGTATTTCTCGTAGTACGGTACAGTATTGTTTTTTGATATATTATTTATAAAAAAAAACTTTTTATCAAGAAAAACCAGCTTACTCGTTATTTAAATTACTGTAACATTAGTTTATTAACAATTATTTTTATTAGTATTAAAGTTTATTATTGTTACTATATTACTTGTATCACTTGGTGCTATTTTTATTTTTTTTACAGAAACAAGGTGAAGTTGACCAAGTTTGAGATGTTTTTTTTTAATTGTTTTTTGCGATATATATATTGATATAATTTTTATTATTATGCTTGAATAAAATGAAACCAGTAATTTTGAATCGTCTG